>NC_045167.1:5122452-5134952 GCF_900700415.2 Clupea harengus | reverse complement strand
GACTGGATGTTCGGTTCCTGTTCCTGGAGGGGTTAGGTTACACGCCTGCTGGTTACACTCTGACACGATAACAGCACAATCTGACCAGTGGCAGTTTTACACATCATGGTTAGGGTGAGAGCAACTGAGGCAGGAAACTTCACTGGAAGAAATAGAATCTGTCATTAACTTAACAGGTTAAAATCAATAGAATCCTTCATTAATTTAACAGTTTAAAATCAGCGCATTTGGTGCCAATCTTACAAAACGCAATCCTTATTAATGCAATAAAATTAACCTAATATGGTGAAGATTATGTTTCTGTTATGGCCTTAGTTTAACATGACAACGTATTATGACACCTTCTGGATGCCAGGCTGAGGCCCACTGAGTGTTTCTACATTTCTCATTATTACGCAACATCTTCTCCTTCCTCCTATGTAGGGGGGGTCTGTGGCGGCCCCTGGAAGCGTACAGTAAAAAAAAAATGGAATTTGGCACACTGATTTGGGCTGCTACCCTGTGAGTTACAATAATGCAGAAATATGAGTTTGTTCAACTAGCTAAGGAAAGTTCTTGTATTGATAATGTTTAATATGGTTTTGTTTTAACTCACAGTATCAAGTTAAGATGGCAAGTGATTCAAAGTTAAATCAACTTTGACAACTTAAAAAAACGATGTTGAGACAATAGGAAAAATTGTAGTACAATCAGCTTTTTAAACTTACATTTCTGAGTTGAAACAAAGGTAAACCTCAAGTTGAGTTAACTTGCATTTTTAAGGCAGCAGGTGAACCTTCATTTGCAAGTTAAACCAACTTGAAATGTTTTACAGTGTGAGCTGGGAGCAATGTTTGGGCGGAACCATGCTACACTCGAACCGGGGATGAGAAATATCTAGTTGAGGGAGGGGCTGAGTCACTTCACAGTTGGAGGACATTTAAGAAAAGGGTTCACTCAGAGGACAAGGAAATTAAACAAACAAACTCTTAAACAAACCAGGGACACCTCGGTCAAAGACAATGGCCATTACGTAATGGCCCTGCAATGTCTTTGTGGCCTGTACCCCCCACAAGTTTTCTTGACACATCATACATCAATAGCGATTACTGAATTACCATCCCTTATCATATGAATAGCTGTAATTTGCTAATGGGCGGGTCGTTAGGAGCTGAAACCTCACTCAGAGACTGCTATGTGACCAATGAAAAGAACATGATGAGTTGCAAAACTGCTGATAGCAGACACAGGTGGAAACAAATAGGGCAGGAATTATCAAATTCATTCAATTCTATTTAATTCCATTCCATTGTAGTTCTTCTCAATGTCAACACGGAGCTAAAAGCTTCAGGAAAAGGAAGAAAAAGTAGTTGGGAGTTTCTCTGTATGTGGAAAGGGTGGTCATATCGCGAGACACTACCCAGGCAGTGGGGGAAGGTATGGGGGCTTTGTCTGCTATGCCTGTGGGGAAGATGGTCACATTGCAAAACAATGCCAAGACAGAGGGGGGAGGACATCAAGGCGTTGTCTGACATGAATGGGGGAGGGAGGGGCACATTGAGAAGGTCTTTTTCACAGGGAAAGAGGGAACACAAAGCAAGAAGGTGTTACTCTTAACAGACAAGAAGAAAAAGCTATCAAGACCTGCTTAAGAACATATGGAGTCTAGAGACGCAATTTACATCGTCTCAAGACAAAAGAGGAAGCCATTAACACCTGGCCGGATGAATCACTGCGTGAAGAGCACCTGAGAAACTAGAATGTCAAATTATTTTGGTTTGATTCTTTTTTCTACAAGTGCAACCATTAAATGAGGGAAAGTGTATGTTTGGGGAAACTGGGAAAAGGGGGATTAGTTATCATTTCACACACCAGACACCCAACCCAGTGGGAAAGGGGACGCAGATGTGAGGAGGGCCAAAAGGAAAGGGCACCTGTAGGGTAGGGTGCACCTGGGAGACCACAGGGGTCCAGACACCAGGACAAGCACCGCAACAGAGCAGTCCAGGGAACTGTGTGTGTGTGTGTGTGTGTGTGTGTGTGTGTGTGTGTGTGTGTGTGTGTGTGTGTGTGTACATAATCATGAATACTGACCACATTCAGGGATGTCCTGTCCCATCTGTGTGATGAATGTCAGCGTGTCCTGATAAATCCTCCACAGTTTTCCATCCACTGTCCCAGTGTAAATATTCCCTTTGAGCACAAAATGGACCAGAGAAAAAGATTCACATGACAGACAACAAGCAGGCAGGGATAAAGTGCTGAAACTACACGGCCATCTGCATGCTACCAATCTAGACATTACGAACACAAAAACCCAAGCGGACGTTGGACATCTAAGGCGGAATTCACAGTGGGATCAATGATGATCTGAATACACACAGTCAGCACATTGGCACGTTCAAGCACTCAGACAGTCACACCTACACAGAATCAAAGGTACAGAAGGACGTGGTGAGAAACGAAATGATGGAGAATGGTAGAGGAAAAAGAAAAGATAGAGAGATATGACATGAAGACAGAGAGAGGCTGATTGACAAATAGAGAGAGAGAAATAGGGATACATAAGCACATCAACACTCACTCACTCACTTACACCCCCACCCCCCCTTACACACACACACACACACTCACTCATCCCCCCTACCCCACACACAGTACATTGCCGCAAACTCACAAAATCAAATAGTCAGAGATAGAGACAGAGGGAGATTAGGGAGATGACGAAAGACGCAGTGATGAAGAGAAGTGACAAGAATGATACAAAGAAACCAGAGAGAGACTGAACACACACACAACACATCACCCACATGATGATGACACCATCTTGGTCAGCCGTGAAGGACTCTGGCCCCCTCAGTTGTCCAGTGAAGAGCCGGCGGCCCCTCTGCAGTCGGGTGTTGACAGCCAAGGGCCCCTCCAACAGGGGCGGGGGCCCCTGAAATCTGAACAACAACAAAGAAACAGAGCGATCGGTCAACCCCTGTGGTAAACACTGCCTCATCAGACAGACGTGTTAGATCCCTGCCTTAACAGACAGACATGTTAGATCACTGCCTGACTCACTCATGCTCCGTCTAATCATTCCCAATCCTGCTGCTAAAGGCTAGGAAGAGTGGATGAGTGACTCTGGTCTAATCCCTTTCAAGGAAGATGGAGGAGTGAATAAGAGAATGCACTGAAATCATAAAACCCAGCAGTGTGATTAAATCTGCATACTTAGGGTTAGTGTACTGCATTGTTGCCTATAAGCTAGAGTGGGCTGTAACCTACCACATCTTCTCACAGTAGTAGTGATGTCTACTGGGATGTAGCCAGTTAGCAGTGTTCAGCAAATTGTTAATACTCCAATAATATTTACTTCCACTTCTTGAAGGACTTAAGTTTAAAAAGAGGAGAAAGGGGAGCTGTGTTGATTACCGTAGGATGATCCTATACCTCACCTCAGTGCACCCACTGAATGGATACGCCTTTAACATTATCGTAATGGCATAAAGCGTAACTTTAGAATATAGCAATGAAACTTTGTTTGTCTAAGTATGACAAAAAAGGAGAGAACTATTGTTAGCTGCATTTATGTCCTTTGGATGTATTGTTGACCTCACTGAACTCAACCTATAATCAGTACCTAAGCATTCTGGGATTGGGCATAAACCATGTAAGCAAACCCTAAATTTAAAAATTAAATAAAAACAAGACGTGGTTGAGGTATACTTTCAGGACACCTTCAATCAATGTACAGTGAATGCAGAGTGAACTATTCTTCCGCGAACATTTTCTCTGGACTTACATGTATGGCTCCGGATCGATGGGAGACGGTATGAGGTAGAGGCCAACAGCCAGGGCAAGAAGTGCCACCGCCACCGGTACAACCCAACGTGCAGCCCTGTTCACACATAAATTAAGATCATCATCGAGTTCAAGAACTGAGCAGGACTTTCCGTCGTGTCTGAAAAGCTGTGTTAAACATTATGCCGGTATGAACTTAATGTTTCCGGCAGGATAACCTGTACCCTGAATCCATTCATGAGATTTAAGAGCGCCTTGAGGAGGATGCAATTAGGTAATATTTCCTTGCAATGTAATACATTCCAGAGATTTTGCCCTCGGGTGCGCACTGCGCTTAGATGACTTCCGTCGCCAGATAAAGGATCTCGGTGCACGGGAAACTCTCTGAATAACACTTAGAAAGGCTCTAACGAAATGCCTGTAATGTCCATTGTCTAACCACACAGTGGATATGCCACAAGCATTGCCTGTTTATCTTTTATAACTGGAAAGCAATATAATGTCATATAACTAGGCAAGTTGGACTGATATCAGACAAAAATAATATGTTAGTGTACGCTATGCCTTTATGCAAGGAGGTTACTATACAAATCATGGCATACAGCAGCCTACGACTTCGCAGAGCGTATCGCCCATGTATTAAATTAGTAAACAACTCAGTCAAACTTACATAATTCTTTCTCTAAAACCTTGTCGTGTCCTTACTCCTGGTTGCCAGGTCTCGTCTGGCGTGTCAGGTCGACAGCGGGGGTGATGGCCAAGAAGAAGTTGAACTCCGTTTGACCCGCCGTCTCGCAATAGGTTGGTTTAACCAGGACCAAATCACTTGAGCTGGGAGCAATATGCGGGCGGAGCCATGCTATCCTCGAACCGGGGATGAGAAATATCTAGTTGAGGGAGGGGCTGAGTCATAATTAGGCCTATTAGTTGAAAGACTTGAAATCTTTCTCAACAAAGACTAAAAACGGGTTTAGGGTGTGGTGTTCTGAATAGCAGCATAATGAAATAATAGATGCATAATAAATGACACATGAAACAATAAACACACATTATCAACATTTTTGCACAAAGTCAACTTTATTTAATTAACTCTAGCCTTCTTTGACACAAAAAGGCCACATTTTGGTAACGTCTTAAAGAGAGTTACCTACAAAAATAAACCTGTATCAACCTGCACCGATATTTTTAAAGAATAATACAGCGATATAAATGTCGCAAGCACTCCGAACAGAAACAGTCGACTACCGTCTCGATGTAACGTCAACAACGAGGCCAACAGTAACCCAAATCTATCGACATCACGGCGGTGCAGCCGGCATTAGGCCAACACGGTCAGCGTGGGCAGAGCCCGCAACACTGAAAAAGCAAGTAGTGGTTCTCTCTTCTTTCCTTAGGCAAAGATGAAGGCTGGCAGATTGTACTGTCCCAGATATCTTTTGCATTTTTGGCAAAAAAACTATAATGAACGCATTAGTCGAAATATACTTAGTTTTACTATCCATACTATCAACCAAACCATATGGGACAGTACACTTGGTCTATCTGATAGTTCCCCTTACAGCCATAAATAATGTTGCATTATTAAACATTACTGCTATGCATTTTATGATTATTTCAGATTAATCTTGAGTAGTATAACCACATCAATGACTTTAGAATCTAGAAAAGAACCACATCATAGTATCATAAAAAACGAAAACAAAACATTTCACAGTCTCTCTTAAAATGACAAATTTAGCAGAATCTTGTCGCCATAAAAAAAAAGTCAAGTTTCATGAAAAAAGAAAACTACTGACAAAACTTATCAATTAAAATATTTTATCATGGATAATTATAATAATCAAAGATATAGGCATTTCAAAGTGGAGCCAAACATTAGAACATGAACCCAAACGGTATAAATCCCTGAATAAAAAAAAAAACATAAAGTGCCCATGTAAAAAAGCTTTTTAAGATCACTGGTTCCGTGTGAACTAGCTGTGATGGTTTGCTAGATCTAAGGCTTAACTGAACCACCTCTCAATGGTAATGGCTTGGCAAAATACTCTACTCCTGCACTGACAAACATTACTTGCAATTCCAAATGATGTGAAACAGACCCAGTGTTTAAAAGTTACACTAATATATTAAGGATATGCCCTTACACAAGGTCAATCTAGATTTGCCTCAGTTTGATAAGGAAGGCTCGGACTGCTTGCACCAGGCAAAACAAGTTTCTAAAATGAACTAAATCTAGCTATGTATATAATCTTTTCATAGTATCTTTGGTTATAATAATATATATTAAAATAACATGAACAAATAAAAAAAACAAAAATGTAATTAAAATAAATGGTTCATCACCTAATTTGACCAAGAGATTGTAATTCAGGACACGGACAAGACGCCATTACAAATGTCGTCCACAAGAGGTCCCCACCGCCCCGTTCTAATCGACTCCTCCAAGGAAAATCACCTATGCAGGCGTTACAAGACGTTAGAGTTCACAATGCTGTACCAGTCCGAATTTCCTCATGCAGTACAAGCAGAAATAAACATAAACAAAAATAAAATACACATGTATATTAAATCCAGCCACACACTCTAGTAGGCGTTCATAATAATTGGCCTCTTTGAATGCATCTACTAAAATTGTCCACTTAGAGATTGTCTACTTTCTTTTCTTTTTTTTGTCATTCCAAAGTGCACTTTTAAGCTACAGGTTCTTGCATAGCGAAGGGCTTGAGTCCCAGGCACTTTGGAGTCCAGATAGCGACAAAAACTAAAGAGACAGTAATACAAATTAAACAAAACAAACAAAAGAAAGACTGAAACAGACCAAACCCAAACTCATCTGTCTATACTCCCCCCTCCCATGCATACTATTGATATTCTCTTTAGTCACTTTTGGACTGTCTTTCAGCTCAGACACTGAGACCAAGCACATAGACTTGGCAGCAGTCTGTCCTTCAGTCTGTGGACTCACCAGCATCAGCTGCTACAGTCAGAACCCCCAGAGTTACCAGATACAAGAGGACCTCCAGAACAGATTCTGCGAGGATCGGCTCCAGACATGTTGGATCTGGCAGTGCCGAGCCTGACCTGCCTCTGACCCACTCTGGCAGAGGGGTAAGAGAGGGGACCCGCTGAAACGCTCGCTTCCTTCAGTCTCTCGTGACCAGGTACCACCCCCAGTCTCATAACTGATACATTAGCCTAGCACTGTTAGCACTGTCAAAGGCTACCTACCGCCAACGCTACATAGCATAGCACTCACTCTAACTAACACAGACCAGGTCCAGACCTACATAGATTCACCAGCAGGGCCAGTACACAGGCCTTGCTCCCGTGGGCTTCATCTCTCTCAGACCGCCTGTTCACATGCGAGGGCTCCCCCTGTCCATCACTCTCTCAGACACACGGCTGATTACCAGATGGGGACAACCAAACCGGGTTCACAACTAGGAGCCCTCTGTGTGTGAGTAGCCAGAGAGAGTAGGAGAGAGAGAGTTAGAGAGAGAGAGAGAGAAGAGAGAGAGAGAGAGAGAGGAGGAGAGGAGAGAGAGACAGAGAGCGGGAGGGAGAGGAGAGAGAGGAGGCCCTTAATGCCCAAATTGAGAGACGCCACGGCCCCGCCCCTTGCCAGTCTTGTCCCTGGACCCACCTGCGGCCACTGATGGACAGGCCCTGTTTGCTTTTTCACTTCCTCTAAACCCTCCTTTCTCAACTTCCTGTAATCCTTTCTATTCCGCCAAGCAGCCTGCTCCCTCTTTTTCTTTCTTTCTCACACACACACACACACACACACACACACACACACACACACACACCACACCAGACCGATACACAGGGACCACACACACACACACCACACCAACCTGGGCCGAGCTCCTCTGCAGGCTGCTTCTAATTTCTCTTTTTCTTTATCTGCTCTCATATCACTTCCCACCATTCTCTCTTTCACTCTTTCATTCTGTCCAGTTCTGTCTTTGACTCACGCCACTGGGTTTTTTTTCAATAGCTTTTCCCAAATTCACATGCTTGTTATTAGTCTCCATCACATCTAGTCAAACAGCTGACTGCGCCGGATGAGGCCCAGAACTAGGCCAGCACTGAACCAGAACCTGGTTCTGCTAGGAAGGGGTGGTTGGAACACTGCCTGCTGGGGGTTAGGGCAGGACACCGAGCTATTCCACTGAGGCCACTCTTAAGGATCAAGGCTTCTGCGTGAGCATAGGTATGGATGCTGAACAGATGGTGTTGTTGGGGGGGGGGGGTAAAACACACTGATGAACCCCCCTAACCTGGAGCTAAGGGTGTGTGTGCATGTGTGTATCCACTCCAGTCTGATGGGAGTTTAGTCAGACTGAAAGTGTAGTGCAGGTGAGGCACACGCCTGCCCTCTAGGGGGCAGTATTCTCCTCCATATGTGCTGGTGTGGCAGTCAGGCAGAAGTTTAGCCACACCTGTCCACAACCCACCTACCTGTAATTTAGTTTACACCCCAAGTGACCAAATCCCCCCCCCCCCGCTCCGTTTTTTTGGTTTGCTTTCTTTGCTTTGCCTGTGCTAAAGATTCAAATAAGACTTTCCAAATGACACAATTAAACAAAAAATAAAAAATATAAAGCTTCACCCACATAAATTAAAATAAGGAACAAAAATATTTACAATCTGATAGCATCCACCAATTCAATTAAATAAAAAAAGAAAGAAAGTCTCCTTCTCGTTTTTCACAAGTTTTAAGAGGTAACTGAAAAAAAACTAAAAAACAAAAAAAGTACTGGAGAGAGAGACAGACAGAGAAGAGTCAGAACAATGAGAGAAAAACAAACAAGTGAATATGGGACCACTGGTGCATTCTGGGAAAGCATGCCATGCCTCCCAGGAGACCTCTTTGAGCTCCCATGGTGCTTCTGAGTTCTGAGTGACTGCGAGACCCCCATCAGTCTCCACGACGATTCTTCTCTCCAGCATTAATTCCTCCAGAGTCTGCTCCGTGGAGAGGGGACACCATCAGAAAACACACACTAAATCTGATCCATCGGTGTGAGTGAGTGCCCCTCTAAAATGTCTCCTCTTCCATCAGTCTCTCTCTCTCTTTCTCTGTGTATTCATCAGTCTCTTTTCTTCCTCTTTCTCTCTCCATCTCTCTCTCCGTCTGTCTGGGGTGCTTTAGCCGGGGCCCCCCACTGCCTTAAGGGCCTCTTCCAGTTTCTGCCGGTAGTTGTCGTAGCGGTGTGTGATGGCACTGAAGTGGTCCTGCTCCTCCTTGTCCAGGATGCGCAGGAAGTTGGCCAGCTCCGGGATGGAGAAGGCATCCCACTGCATCGGTGGACGGACGAATGGAGGGGGAGAGAGAGAGTGAAGCAGAGAGATGAGTGAGGAGAGAGAGAAAGAGAGAGAGAGGGAAAGAATGAGTTAGTTATGATCTGCAGACAAGCATAGAAGAAACTCTTAAATTGTGTAACTTGGGCAATGTTCATGTTCTGTAATGTAATGTAAGGTTATGTTGTGATGTTTATGTTCTGTTCTGTAATGATATTATGTTTATGTTCTGTAATGTTATGTTTTGTTGTGATGTGATGATTTATTTATCATGTTTCTAAATGTCTCCGGTAGCGACGGACTCACCATGACCTCTCCTGTCTGTTGCTCCCGCAGCACGAAGCTCAGGGTGTCTGTGTTGGGCCCAGCCTGCAGTCTCAGGAACAATGGCTGCTCCTGCTCAGACAGCTTACAGACGTACACTACACAGGAGGAAGCACAAATGGGAGAATGAACACACACACACAGACAGCAGAGTGACATATGGACACTGCACAGGAGAAAAAACACCTCACAACACACAATTGGACATACGCGCACGCACGCAAAAACACAGACGTGGCCATGACCACACACACACACACACACACACACACACACACACACACACACACACACACACCACACACACACACACACACACACACCCCTTACACACACCTCATCAGTCTAAAACAAGTCAACAGTGGAACACTTCTGGCCACCCAAGAGTGGAACAAATGATGGATTACTGAACACACACACACACACAATGTTTTTGAGGGGAGAGGGTCTCATTTGACTAACCACAGAGCGTATAAGTAAGGCTTCATCATAATGTCTGTCCCCACGGAGATGGTTTCTGCCATCATTTCATTTCTCTTACCGACAAACAGACAGACATAATGGCAAACAGTTGTTGCATTGAGAGAGACACACACACACACACACACACACACACACACACAGCTCTTAATCTTCATTTCACCAGTCAAAATATTAATTCTCCCCTCCCCACCCAGTGTGGCCCCAACTAAGACCTTCCCTAGACAAATTAAATAGAGCAGAACTAAACGCAGAGGTTAAAAACAGAACTAGTAAACTGGTGTGTCTAAGACAGACCCCATTATAGAATATAAAAGAACTTTACAATGGAGCTCACATCACTTTCACACAAGCCACCAACACATGAATGTGAAAGCTATAGAAGCTATAACACCAGCCAGTAATGACTTTGTGAGCACGCACACACACACACACACACACGCACACGCACACACATACACAAACACCCAAGTCAACATCAAAGCGCCTTATTGGCAGAGTGTCACGAGAGGCACTTATAAAAAAACACTAATGCAGAGTCTGTCATTAAAGTGTGCATGCGTGTGAGTGAGTATGTCTGTGCGTGTTCGTGTGCGTGAGAGGGAGTGTGTGTGTGTGTGTATGCATGTGTAAGTATGTGTGTGGGTGTTTGTATGCACGCACGCACACATGTGAATAGCTGTCTGTGTGCGGTTAGTTCTGCATGACCCCATATGGAGGAATAAGAACCATGGCAGCAACCACACTGTGATTAGACAACCACTACAGGCCTCCTTCCACATGGACACACACACACACACACACACACACCTTAGCTAACCACTACGGGCCTCCTTGCACACACACACACACACACACACACACACACACACACACACACACACACACACACACACACACACACACACACACACACACACACCACACACACACACACACACACACACACACACACACACACACACACACAGGATGAGTCATTAGCTTTACGGTATACGTCTCCACATGGAAAGCCTCACGACTTACCGTACTCACACACACACACACACACTATTTACCCAATAGATGCTGCAGAGTTCTGATTCTGAATCTCAGAGTTGGATTGTCATAATATTGACGGTCTAAATTATTGACCAGGCGCTTAATGCTCATTTGTTGCAATATTCCAGACTGTTTGTGCGTGTGTGTGTGTGTGATCGTGTGTGTTCCTCCACAGGCCATGAGTGCTGGGGTGTGTTTCCTCCACAGGCCCTGTGGGTGTGTGTGTGTTTGTGTGTGTGTTTCTTCCACAGGCCCTGTGTGTGTGTGTGTGTGTGTTTCTTCCACAGGCCCTGTGTGTGTGTGTGTGTGTGTGTTTCTTCCACAGGCCCTGTGTGTGTGTGTGTGTGTGTGTTTCTTCCACAGGCCCTGTGTGTGTGTGTGTGTGTTGTGTGTGTGTGTGTGTGTGTGTGTGTGTTTCTTCCACAGGCCCTGTGTGTGTGTGTGTGTGTGTGTTTCTTCCACAGGCCCTGTGTGTGTGTGTGTGTGTGTGTGTGTGTGTGTGTGTGTGTGTGTGTGCGCTGCTGGGTCTGAACAGAAGGAGTCTAGAGGCCTCTGGCGGTCTGCAGTAATTTCCACTGAAAGCGGCTCATGGTGTCTAGACGGCCCATTTTAATTAGGAGGTTCACCGTCACAGGCTCCCCTCTAGTCAGACTGGAAGGGCTCAGAAACACACCCCACAACAACACAACACAACACAACAATATAAAAACACACATACACACACGACTCATATCACCCTCTCATCACACACACACACCACAGCCACCGTTTCTAGGGTGCCATGAGAAAGGTGCTAAAGGTGAGGTGTTGAAACATACATCATGTTGAGGGGGTTTCACATACAGTCACGTCAGGTGCCATGGTGTAGACTTATGAGATGACTCATACCCACACCCCTACCCACCCAGCCAGCCAGCCAGACACACACACCAAAAGGCCAACAAACAACAAGGCCGCTAACACAAGACACACACAGACGCTAATTCACCAGACTGCCACATCAGCTCTTCTCTCACAGTAAGAACCAGGAATGACTCTTTATCAGTGGTACTCTTCCCACCCTTGACCTAGAACACACACACACACACACACACACACACACACACACACACACACACACACACAGTAAGAGGGATGATCCACACACACCCCCACTGCCCCCTCGTGCTCCAACAGCTCATTCCATCCCATAATATTACCCAGATGCTCCATCCAAGTCACTGTTGGCCAATCCAAAGCTGGGAATATGGGGAGGGAGGGGCCAGATAGACAGAGGAAGGATAAGCACTTAAACCCACCCATCCATTTCAGTCATCGTGGAGGAGTGTGTGTGGTGTGTGTGTGTGTGTGTGTGTGTGTATGTGTGTGTGTGTGTGTGTGTGTTTAAGCATGTATGTGTGTAGTGGGGTTTGTTCTGTGTCTGTATGACGTATGTGCATGTATACATTCCAGTGTGTCTCTATGCATGTAGGGTATGTGCGTATAAGTCAGTGTGTGTGTGTGTGTGTGTGTGTGTGTGTGTGTGTGTGTGTGTGTGTGTGTGTTCAGTGATCCTTGCGCATTCCTGTCCGGACTAGATT
>NC_045167.1:5094952-5119952 GCF_900700415.2 Clupea harengus | reverse complement strand
CGAGTCTGTTTCAGTCCTCTAGGATCTAGACGCAGGAGTGGAGAGAAGAGGACGAAACTCGAGTGGCTTTAGCGAGAGACGTAAAAACCCAGACATTCACCGGTATTTAGGTAGAGGAGAGGAGAGGCCAGTGCTTTCAAAATGAACTTCTCTACAAGCTTTTGAAGAGGATTGCATGCTTGTCATGACAGATGACATCACTCACTTCATGGTAACAAGGAAATGAAAAACAGGAATAAATAACAAAGGTGACTTATGTAAGAGCGCAAACAAGTAGTTCTCTTTCACCTAATGTTCTCTTTCCTTCCTTTGCTTTTCCAGCTTCTAGTCAACTATATGTATCCATTCCTGCTTCTGTCTTTTAGTCTACTTCATGTAGCCATTCCTGCTTCTGTCTTCTACATGTATCCATTCCTGCTCCTGTCTTCTAGTCTACATGTAGCCTTTACTCCTTCTATTTAGACCCAACGTCATTTGTTTGTATATCGCTCCTTCTAACGCAAGCAAACAAGGGCGCACACACACTCACACACACGCATATCAATCTTTCTCCAGAGTGGTGGCCTTGACAAGCACGTGTTGTTGGAGTACAGCGCTACCATGAACACAGGTTCTGGACTTACACACAACACACAGCACAACAATAGAGGACCAAGAGGAAGACAAACACAGCGCCTAGAAACAGAGCTGGGTCCCGGGTGACATCACAGACTTTCCACCCAGCGTATCTCTGCTCTGATTGGCTGAGATAAGAGCGGTGATGTAAGGGGGATATTTTGTTTTATTTCGTTTAGTTACCTGCTTATCTCTGTAAACTAAGGGCCATAGTACGGATCAGTTTACGGTCAGGAAAAGGGACAACAAAGCACTGTGTTGACAGTGGGGTATATTGCTTATCTTATGTCACACACACACACACCACACACACACACACACACACACACACACACACACACACACACACACACACACACCCCTGTAATAAAACTCTCATTCAGAAAGGTTTCTATATCACATCTGCAGCTGAGTGTTGGTCAGTAGTGGTGTGTGTGTGCGTATGTGTGTATGTATGTACGTGTAAGTGTGTGCGAGTGACTGAGTATGTGTGCATATGTGTGCATGTGTGTGTGTAAGAGATACTCACCAGGGTCATTTTGAGGTGGTCTCGGGTGGCAACGTTGTAGAGGTTGACCTTGTGTTGGATCTCCTCACGGCTGAAGTGTGTTCGTAACTCTCTCTCCTTCTCAACATCCTGAAAACACACACACACACACACAGGGAGGGAAAGAACAGAAGACAGATGATTAACACACAAGAGAAGATAATACCAAGACCAACCCACACACTCTATAACATCTAGAACATCTTTCAGGTCTGGGATAGACAATAAATTGTAATATGACATACATGTAACACACTTGCACCATTTACAGGTCACACGCACACACACACACACACACACACTGGAAAGGAGCAGGCCTCTGCCTCCACCCCAGGCAGAGAGAGGGTGGTGAGCTCACACAGCAAACATTCTGGTAATCCCAACATTCCATCATCCCAACCGGGAGAAGAACGGCAAGCGGAGGTCAAGACCCTGAGCACGTTATGTCATCCGTGGATTGTGCAACATTATGGAGGGAGCGAGGGGGAGTGTGTGTGCAAACCACGTGTGTCTGTGTGCTTGTACAAAGTTATGGAGAGAGAGTGTGTGACATACACAACACACACACCAACATGCACACAAACACATGCACACACACACACACACACACACACACACACTTCATTCTATGCACCACACCTACACAGTTGAGAAGAGGCCATGGTATGCATTCCATCAGTCCTGATTATCATCAGTGATGTCAGCAGGCACACCTTCTACAGTGAATCAAGCTGAGCAGAAGAGACAGCGCAAGAGACAGAGAGAGACACCAGAGCACGCTGGTCTGTCAGCTGTCAGAGATGCACCATGCATGATACCAACTCCCTCAGAACTCTGGGCTCAGTCGCCTCTCCCTACAGATGCTATCTATCGCTTCTATTTCTGCAGCTCTGCTCATCCCTCTCTCCTTCTCTCTCTCATATCTCTCCTTCCTTCCCTCTCTCTCTCTCTCTCTCTCTCTCTCTCTCTCTCTCTCTCTCTCTCTCTCTCTCTCTCTCTCTCTCTCTCTCTCTCTCTCTCTCTCTCTCTCTCTCTCTCTCTCTCTCTCTCTCTCTCTCTCTCTCTCTCTCTGCTGAGGTCAATCACTTCTCTCGTTCTCTCATTCCTCCTCTCTGTTTTCTTTCTCTCCATTCCCATTCCACCTGGTCCTATTCCGTCTATCCCTTCCCCTCTCGCCCTCTTTTGGTCAAGTTCTCTCCCTCTTTTTCTCTCCTTCGGTCACGTTCTCTCACTCTCTTTCTCTCTCTTTGCTGCCCTTCATTCTCCAGCCTACTTCTCTCTGCTCTTAAATGGTCATGTGGCAGAAGTGAGAAGTATGCCTGCTGTAACACACACACACACACACACACACACACACACACACACTCACACACACACACACACACACCAGACCTAAAAACAAGTCCAGCATGCACACAGCCCCTTATAAGGCAGCGCTCTGATCTCTGGGCCCTGGGTGCCAACTGGAGATGCACCGATCCACTTTATTTCAGCTCCGATCTGAATCCAACCCATACATTTGGATATCTGCCGATACCAGTACAGATACCAGAGCTCTTTTTCCTCGAATATTATTATTGTTATAATTATTAGCCTATGTTGTTGTTGTATTATTATTATTATTATTATTATCCTCCTATGTTGTGGTTGTTGTTGTTGGTATTGGCCTATGTGTAAGGTACAGCACTTCTTATTTAAAGAGCATAAAAAAAAAAATGTATTCCAAAGCAATTTATTTGGAATAAAAATGTGTTTACCATTCCTGGCCTTACTTCACCCAAATTCTACTCGGACAAATAACCATTTAATATGTTTGGAATGAAGGGACCTTTATTTTGATATCCGTCTAAGATGAACAACGAGAACCAAGCTGGAATTCCCCTACAGTGACAGCAAGTGCGCTTCTGAAAGTACAGACAAAACCCCTGACACACACACACACACACACACACACACACACACACACACACACACACACACCTGTGTCCTTGGGGTGTGTGTGCTGTGAGTCAGGGGTGAAAGAACAGTCTCATGACTGCCCTGTAATCTAGCTGTACCAGTACCTGTGTCCGCGTGTGGCGGCGGGGGAACATGGCAGCTGGCCGGGTCTGTGAGAATCCTCTGCAGATGCCTTTCTCATAGATAAGAAAGGAGAACTGCTCATGCTAGCCCTCGGCTACAGATGCTAATAGAGGAATTCTGAATTGGAATTCTGAGGGCAGAATTTCGAATGGATAGTTCAACTGTACTGCTACTGTGCAGAACATGGAGTGTGACATCACAATAACTGTCATAAAGACACTTCGGTGACTTCAGTAAGCTGCAGAACCAATAGGCTTTCTTTCAACGTGGGCCAACATTCATGGCCTTTCCGGAAAGCTCTTATGTTCATCATGACTACATAAAAGAGAAAATCTCTCATTCCAAATAGGCTACACCTTAACCAATTATTTGCAAGATAGGAAGTTGATGTTTATGAAGAAACAGACGAGTCTTAGTCATAAAAAGGCTCATAGCACCCTTCCTTGCGAGGCTTATTCTGAGTAACCACAGTGGCTCCTCACACCATCCCTCCCTCGCAAACAAAGCCGTGGCTCCAGAGATTAGCTCAGTTAGCTCGGTCAGTGAGCCACTGTGTGACTCAGAGGCTTAGCTGGGAACAGGTGCTGCTCTGGGGCGTCCAGGACAGCCTGGAGCACAGGCAGTACGGCTCACAGCTGCAAACCCCAAAACACACAGATTACCTGGGCACTGTGCTCGAGAGGACACAAGCGTAAGGCCTCATTCGGTTGTAATGCATGTTAGGAGCATTGTTAGCTCTATGGGTCTTGAGCTAGACACCTCATTCGGTTGTAATGCATGTAAGGAGCATTGTTAGCTCTGTGGGTCTTGAGCTAGGAACCTCATTCGGTTGTATGGTTCCATTTGTGTCTCAGTCCGTATTGTGGTGGTTTTATTAGAAAGGACTGTGGTTCAGAAAACAAATGCGTGTCAGTAGCATTGCTAGCTCTATGGGGCTTGAGCTAGTCACCTCTGAGTTGCTAGGATACAGGCTCATTTGTTGTCGCTACCAGCTGATTTTGCTGTTGATTTTCCAAGCAGCAGACATACCAATACTCCCATTTCAGGAAGCATCGCACAATTGGAAAGGAGAGGATTATGGACTACAGCCAGCCGTGTGTGTGTGTGTGTGTGTGTGTGTGTGTGTGTGTGTGTGTGTTTGTGGTCACACCCATTTGTCGATAAAAAGACAAATGTAGGTCTCCCATGACGGTGACTAAACAACCGAGTGCGACAATTCCCTTCTCTATCTCACACACACACACACACACACACACACACACACACACACACACACACACACAAAGTGGACCATCCAAACAGGGCCACCATCTCATAAACACTTGAACCAGCTTTGGATGGATAAGGCCACTTTCACCAACCCAGTTTCTAAACAGTGTGAGAGGCGATCAGACACTCATACGGGGACAGCAAGCCCTCAAAGTGCCTTGAAGCCACACAAAAGCCACACAAAAGCCACACAAAAGCCACACAAAAGCCCCCTTTCCAACCAGACGCCAAACACTGCGGCTGCCAAGAGCCGGGGACTACAAGCCCTGAGCCTATTAAAGTCCCATTCGCTCATTCAGTGGCGCACACAGAACACAAAGGAGGCCCACTGAAACCTAAACAAACAAGAAGGAGGGTTGAGTGGAACACACTTGAGCCCACATGGTGTGCGTCTGTGTGTGCGTGCGTGCGTGGGTCTGTGTGTGTGTGCGTGCGTGCGTGTGTGTGTATGCATGTATTTTGTGTGTGTGAAAGTATAGGGGGGGTCTGTTGTGTACATACAGTAAGGCCCCAAATTGATTGCGATCTCAGGCTTTGTGAAGTGGTCTCCACCCTAGCCCTGTGTGTGTGTGTGTGTGTGTGTATTTTGCGTGTGTGAATGTATGAGGGGTCTGTTGTGTACATACAGTAAGGCCCCAAATTGATTGCGATCTCAGGCTTTGTGAAGTGGTCTCCACCCTAGCCCTGTGTGTGTGTGTGTGTGTGTGTGTGTGTGTGTGTGTGTGTGTGTGTGTGTATTTTGCGTGTGTGAATGTATGAGGGGTCTGTTGTGTACATACAGTAAGGCCCCATATTGATTGCGATCGCAGGCTTTGTAGAGTGGTCTCCACCCTAGCCCAGTGGAGCTGTTCATTAGCTTGTGCTCTCATAAACGGCGGTCGTGTAAATGCTGTCTGGAGCCACACACTGACGGGACACACAGACACGCTGTCTCTGTGTGTGTACACTTGTGTGTGTACACTTGTGTGTGTGTGTGTGTGTGTGTGTGTGTGTGTGTATGTGTGTGCGTATGAGTGTGTGTCAACAAGGGTTCAAATGCTGCTCAACCAGAACCCATATTGGTCTCTAACGTAATCCCAGTTCTCCCATCAAAGGCCTTCAAACAATCCCACATCGCTGACTGAACCTATTCATCTCTGCATAGCACTCACTCACTCACCGTGTCCCTGCTAAATATACACTTGAACACTAGGATCCTGATTTATTCATTCATTCAGTCTTCTACTCACTCATCATGTCCCTGCTAAATATACACTTGAACACTAGGAACCGATTCATTCATTCAGACTTTTGTCCTTTGGGACACCCCATCACCTAAGATGAAACCAACAAGATCAAGATAGGCCTTTAAAGAGCAGTGGGTGCTACAGATCTACAGGTTCTACAGGTCTATGGGGCAGCGTGGGGGAACAGGCCAAGTGCTGCAGGCATCTGGGATGAGCACAGTGGAGAGGAGGGCTGATGGGGCGGGAAGCTACTAAGTCAAACTGAATGGGGATATGGGGAGGAGAGAGAACAAGAAAGAAGAAAAGAGAGGAGGAGGAAGAAGAGAGGAGGAGGAAGAAGAGAGGACAAAATTAGATGAGAAAGAAGAAGATGGAAAGGCCAAATACGGAGAGGAGAGGAGAGAAGATAGCAGCAGGAGAGAGAGAGCAGGAAAAACAGGAAAGGAGTGGAGAGGAGAGGAGAGAAGAAGAGAGGACAGGAAGAATGAGGAGAGGAGAGAACCAGAGAGGACAAGAGTGGAGAAGAGAGGAGAGACCAAGAGAGGACAGGAAGAATGAGGAGAGAACCAGAGAGGACAGGAGTGGAGAAGAGAGGAGAGACCAAGAGAGGACAGGAAGAAAGAGGAGAGGAGAGAGTTAACAGGGACTGTTCCCTGCGGCGGAGCGTGACAAAGGCAAAACAAACATGAAGCTGTGAGGTAATGGTCCAGAAACAGCAGAAAGCGCTTCTCTTCCCCCCCCATGCAGAGGGCCAGCCAGGCCAGGCCACCCCCACCAACCTCACACACACAAGCAGAGGAGGCCATGGAGCAGACAGGGGAGGTGAGGAGGGGAGAGGAGAACAGAGAAAGGAGAGGTGGAGAGGAGAGAAGAGAAGAAGAGAGAAAGGAGAGGAAAGGAGAGAAGAAGAGGGGAAAGGAGAGGAGAGAAGAAGAGAGAAAGGAGAGGAGAGAAGAACAGAGAAAGGAGAGGTGGGGTGGAGAGAAGAAGAGAGGTGAATGCATACTAGCACACAGTGGACTAATTCCAGGTACTGTGTACACGGTCACAGTTCTGAGAAATAGGAAGAGTGGCCTGGAGCTAGCCTAGCAGTGAGACAAGTTCCTCTAACACCCAAACACATCCCTATCTGTCTGAAGGCAAGTGGATCCTTTTCAATACACTGACAAACAGAGCTAGTGACATTAGCTCCTTTGGGGGCTAACCACTGATGTTTTCTACACACTCACAGTTCTGAATAGATGGAATGGTGACGTGTAGCTACCCTTGTGGTCGGACTGGTTCCTCACACACACACACACCCCTATCTGACAGACACACACTCTGCCTGACTGCTAAAGATAATACACCTGAGGTCATCTGCACTGCTGAAAGAGGAAGAGAGATCAGACAAGCGTGCCCGTCAGCAAAACAAAGAGGCCTCAGGCAGACTAAACACTCCCAACATAACCTATATTTTACTTCTAGGTGGGGCGCAGGCACAGGCACAGACCTGGATATGGATATGGATAAGCACAGGGACAGGGTGGTTCAAAGAGGAGCAGCACAAAATGGGAGACTCCTATGCTGGCGTGGCTTGACCTCCCCCACTCACTGAGGACTCCTCTTGTTCTCTCGTTCTCTTCTTGGCCTCCATGTTCTCTCTCCCTCTCCCCCTCCCCTTTCAATAACTCAGTTTCCCACTCTCTCCCTCCTCTCTCCCCCTTCTCTATCTATCCCCTTCTCTGCGTCTCTCTCCCCCTTCTCTCTCCCCCCTTCTCTCTCTCTCTCTCTGTTTCACTTCCTCTTCTAGCATCTCAGGAAGTCTTCAGAGGGCCACACCTTTCCTCTAAACTAAAGCACTCGGCCACATTCCTGCGCTAATGGAAGTTTCTACGCGGACAAACGGCCCTCAGGGCGGGCAGGCACACACACACACACACACACACACACACACACACACACACACACACACACACACACACACACACACACACACACACACACACACACACACACACACACACACACACACACACACACACACTAATACACTTTCCATCTGCCCTGTGCCATAATGGCGATAACCATCAGTTCCCCACTCTACCTGTAAGAGTTCCCTCGGTTCAGCCTGTTGCTGATTGGGCTAGCACCGGATAATACTAGGTCATGAGGCCATGTTTGTTTCCTTCAGCCCTTCAGGGCCAATCTGCCCTGCAACAGTGCTGCTCCCCCACGGTCTTCACTGCGTGACGTGTTCCTCGTGTTCCTCGTGTCAACGGGGCTCGGAGGCCCACAGGACAGGGACTGCACACTACAGTCTGAGCTGCTTCCTGTGGTTGGACAGCTATTCGCTTATTCATGGTGATTTAACAGAGCCGAGCCCACAGTGGACGCAGAGAGAGGGGGAGAGAGAGAGAGAGAGAAAAAAAGAGAGAGGGGAAGAGAGAGAGAGAGAGGGGGAAGAGAAATGAGAGTGAAAGACGTCTGAATGGACAGAAAGACAGACACACACACACACACACACACACACACACACACACACACACACACACACACACACACACACACACACACACACACACACACACACACACACACACACACACACACACACACGCGCGCGCGCATTCTTCAATCTCAATTCAGCCACACACAAATATGAAATGTTCTTGTGTTTACACACACACACAAAAGTCAAAAGTAAACGACCAACAGAAAAAATATCTCCCTCCCTCCAGATTGCAATCTCTCGAAGTCGAACATTAAAAGCACCCAGAGCTCTAGAACTCAGAGAGATTGGGTGGGGTGGGGTGGGGGTATCAGAATGATGAGAGACTGTGATAAGCCAGTCTAAACTGTCAAGGCCATGCACAGAGTATGAAGACTGCATCTGCGCACTAGGCTTTTGTCAGTGTGGTCCTAAAAGGCAACTCTGTCGCAGTGCTATGCTACGTCATGCATTTGCTAACTGGCTGCATTACAGTGCTCATCAAATCTGTGGCAAACCTATGTTTAGCAAGGTGCAAACAACACTAAGATCATGGGTTTGATACCCAAAGTAGAGCAAGGTACTAACAACACTAAGATCATGGGTTTGATAAAAAGATATTCTATGAAAAATATGTACATGTGTACTATAACTGGTTTTGGATAAAGGGCTCTGCCAAATGAATATATGTAAGTATGGTTTGTTTATAAAGAGACTGACCATACTCAAAACAGTGTATGTAGATGTGTGTGTGTGTGTGTGTGTGTGTGTGTGTGTGTGTGTGTGTGTGTGTTGGAGTCCCGGGTGAGAACAGGCTCAGATCTGGGCTCTATCTGACCCTAAAAGGTCACAGAACACCGCTCCATAAACTGGATATAATTCTGCAGTGTAGTGATGTAGATACACGAGTGGTCTGCCCACACACACACACACACACACACAAGACAAAGAACTACAGGGAGGGTCCGTGTCTGAGGGATGATGTCACTCATTAAAGGGCCATAGGTCAAAGTTCACACTGAAGCAATCAGGAAGAGAGAGAGAGGGTTCTCATTGTTCAAAGAGAAAAACACTGCCCTAATGTAATCACCTCCCTGTTCTCTTTTTCAGCACTTCAAAGGGGCTGATATAACACCCCCCCCATGAATCACCTTCTTCTCTGACACCAGTTCCTGAAGAACATGCCTCTCTACAGAAGCCACCGGCCCTGGGACCGAACCACACAGCACACAGCAGCATACCACACGTGCCCCGATGACCTCTGGGATATGTAGTGATTTATAGCCCCTTATTTAAGCAGAAGACAGGATGAGATGAGATGAAATGAGACTACGCCACTAAATGGCTGTGCTACAGGTGGTCAGTGGTGTGGTACTGTAACAGCTGCTTCAGGGCACAGAAAAACAGCCGCGCTGAGGTAATTATTCACTGCTTTATCCTTTATCTACATCTCGCCGCCATAACAACGACTTTTGTGCTTTTAGTGGGTTGTCAGACACACCCGCCCACACCCACACACACACACACACACACACACACACACACACACACACACACACACACACACACACACACACACACACACACACACACACACACACACACACACACACACACACACACCACACAGCCTCCCCTCATTTCATAACATGTTTACTTTGGACAGAAGTGCAGGTCATGAAAGCCGGGCTAAGTGCAGGTTGGTTGGGTAGTCTGTGTGGAACGCTACCTTATGAAACCCCCTCGACTACCAGGGAGGGATGAGGAAAGAGAGAGGGAGAGGCGGACAAAGCGTTAGAGGGGAGAGGGGGGGGGGGCTGGTTGGCAGGGAAAAGAGGGAAAGATAGACTAAGAGAGAAATAGAATAATAGGGAAAAGAGGGAGATAATAAAAGAGAGAGAAAGAGACAGCGAGAGAGATAATAAAAGAGAGAGAAAGAGACAGCGAGAGAGATGACAAAGAGAGAGAAAGCACAGAGGTGAGTGGGGAAATGGTCCCATTTCAAAGGAACGGACCCCTTGAGGTCTGTCCAACAATAACCCAGACTTCCCTGCTCGTCACTCTGGGCTCTTTATGAGTGGAAACCTGGATCCCTCCGGACGCCTCGTCTTGTCCCGCTCTACTTAAACGCTTCACTGGAGTGCTTTAGCGACCAGACGCCATGGGCTCTAACGATGGCGGCTCCCAGCACGGGACATGTGGCGCAATCGGGCCGGTATTTTTGCGAAACCCTTTTTTTGTAAGGGGAAGCTGGAGACTCAAGGAAACACTGAGGAATAAGCATGTGTCACTGTGTGTGTGTGTGTGTGTGTGTGTGTGTGTGTGTGCGCGCACTCTTGAGGGAATAGGTCTGGCTATTGTTGATGATGAGACTTGCTAAGTGCAATGTTGAATAATAGATATTGAAGAATAAAGGACAATGCACCGTAAGCTATCGATGTGATCAGAAACTTCATGAGTCCATTGTCAGTGACTGTGGCAATTCCCACCCCTAACTAGGCTGATGCTCAGAGGCGGTGCCACGATACTACCATGATATTAGGGCCACAGTAGTCAGCCTACTTCTCCCATATATTACGTTTCGTACACTGGGAATCTCATCAGCCATCCTGGTACGCTGACGCAAGAGAAGAACAGCGTCTTGTGCTAACATGTGGACTTCAGAAGCAATGTAGAAGTATGTATCAAAATAATATAAAATAAATAAATATCACAATGCAAAACTGTACTGATTTTGTCTCATCTCTAGTATTAGCCTGGTCGTATGCAATAAACACCATACTGTTTTCATTAAGGCATTTTCTGATTATAATTCATAATAAATCTCTAGTCTCCAGGAATCCGACACAGGCCTACTCCTTCAGCGTAGCATACACTGACTGCACTCCATAGCTGAGAGCTTAGTAAGGACCTTAGGCCTCCCTGAGAGCAGGATAACTGAAACATGTTGATGATTCACATCAAGAGGAAGTGAACCTGGCTGATTCAACATTGCAACTCAATGGCTCACAACACACACGTCTCATTGCATCCTAAACAGCTCATAGCCACAGCTGGGATAATGGAGACCTCACTGAGACTGTCTAACTGGTTGTGTGTGTGTGTGTGTGTGTGTGTGTGTGTGTGTGTGTGTGTGTTCTCAACTTCTCCCTCTCAAGTCTTCTGATGAACTTCTGTAAATCTTCAGTTGGAAAACTTAAACGAGGAGCCCTTGTTTGTGTGGTCTGGCTCCAACTACCACTGATCACCACATAAAAGCCTCTGTTCTAATGAAATACAGCCATGACAAAGACATCACAGCCAACACACAACCACCAGAATGCACCATAACTTTTATCCTTGTACTTGTGTGTGTGTGTGTGTGTGGTGTGTGTGTGTGTGTCAGAGTGTGTGCGAGTGTGTGTGTCAGAGTTGCTGTACAGTGAGTGAGCATATAAGTGAGAGAACGTGTGTGTGTGTGTGTGTGTGTGTGTGTGTGTGTGTGTCCATGTGCGATGCAAAAGGTGTCTAACAAAATAGAGAAAGACACCTTTGTTCAGTACAATATCTGAGCCTTGATACGGTCCCACACACACACACACACACACAGATATAGGAGCGCGCACACACCCACACACAGATAGATACAGGCATGCACACACACACACACACACACTTAGGGTGTGTTTGAACGATGAGGTCATTTTATGCTGATAAGCCCCGAGGAAAGATCTGAGGGGAGTTAAAAAAGCAAAGGAGAGAAAAAGAAAAACGATCTGATGATGCCTTCAACTCAGTGCCAGGTGCAGAGAGCCAGCCTGCCTACACACACACACACCGACACACACACCGACACACACACCGGATCTGGTTTCAAGGCCACATCATGAATACACTCCAGAGTGTATCCATGTGAGGGCAGGTGTGTGTGCTTTTCCAGCTCAGTCGGCACCTGAGTCCATTTCCCTGCATCCATTCCACACAGCATCTACTGCATTTACATTCATTCATTTAGCAGATCCATTTGATCTAAAATATACATTCTGTAAACTTTAGATATCCTATGGTATCTATGAATATCTAAACCATGACCTTTGTTGTGTGATGTTGTACCTTGCTCTAGCAGTTAAGGTACAGGTAGCAGGACCCTCACTCTAGTTACCGTGAATGGATTTCAGACATTTCAGTGTTTCAGTTTCCAGGAGAAGGGAACATCCAGGCTTAACCTTGCCCTACCTGGAGCAATCCAAAGGTCGACTCGATTCATTTTAACTTGGCACAGCAGGGCATGACTTCACTCCTGCTCCAAACTAAGCGTGCTGCTTCAGATCTACCAAGCCCAAAACCTTAGTGTTTCCAGGGGCAACCTCTACCCTGTCAAATAACAAGGCAGGACTAAATGTCAGTATCAGAATCACCCTCTTCAATGAAACATGTTGTGCTGCTGTTATTGTTTTCAGTTGAAATGAATGCCTCCTCAGCCGTATGCCCACCCACACTGGGTAAAGGTGGCATCGCCAGGGCCCTTCTGTAGCTAGCTGAGCGAGAGATTTTGGCCTTGCGAGCCGAAGCTCCAGTCAAAGGCCTTCGCTCTTTCTGTCTGCTTTCATGACTCGAGCCCTGCTCAAGGACAGTGCCTGGTGGATCTGGTTAGAGCTGGAGAGGGCTGCATGTGTCAGATTAGCGGTGGGGGAACAACAACCCCCCCCCCCTCCCCCCTCTCTATCGCCTGGACTCAGTGCGGCTAGAAACGCTAACGGTTAGCACTCTCAACTCAAGGGTCTGTGTGTGGTCAAGAGGGAAGCGATAAGGCACAATGAAGACATCGCAGTCAAAGCAACACTTCCTGTTTGTGACTCCCTGGAGATAGGAGCACAATCAGGGCATGACAAAGTGTTTAACTGCAACGTGTGTGTGTGTGTGTGCGCGTGTGTGTGCGTGTGAGACAGAGAGAGAATAACGGCAATAAAATAAGCATGTGACATCTGTGCTGTAATTCTCATTGCACTTGCAGTTAGGTTTGTGTTCTGACAGTTCCACAGTTTGAAATTCAGTTCCTCTTGCCCGCAGCAATCCCAACAAACCCTGGCGAGCTCCGGGAGGGACGGTCCAGTGCTCTGATCTGATGTGTTTTGGTTCAACAGTAACCAGTCAAGCTGTATGATGTAATACTCCATGTTTCTGTAAACAAGCCAAAGTCCTTGAAGGCTACATCGTGTACCTCGTATGTGGCCATGATCTCTGGTTTCTGCTTATTGCTGAGCAAACCAGCACATTACGATGTGGTGCGATCTGGAATGTGTGAGTTTGGGGTGTGTGTGTGTGTGTGTGTGTGTGTTGTGTGAGGGTAGAGGAGGGATGCAAAGATACCACTTTTTTCAGACCAAGTTTACATTTGTGTACTCGCCGATACCAGGTACCGATAATAGTACTTAATTTGTCTATGCCGGTGTTCTATTCATTTCTCCTACCCAACTGTTTCCGGTAGGCAAATCTGATAGGGCAGCAAAAAACACCTCCAGCCAAGTACGAGTACGAGTATATGAGCACAGTATTGGCCCTGTGTGTGTGTGTGTGTGTGCGTCTGTAATGACTAGTTAGTGGATGTGTGTGTGTGTGTGTGTGTGTGTGTGTGTGTGTATGTGTGTGTGTGTCTCTAATGACTAGTTAGTGGATGTGTGTGTGTGTGTGTGTGTGTGTGTGTGTGTGTGTGTGTGTATGTGCGTGTGTGTCTCTAATGACTAGTTAGTGGATGTGTGTAGTTAGTGGATGTGTGTGTGTGTGTGTGTAGTTACAGGATGTGTGTGCTGACTGAGCTGGGAGGAGAAGGACACCACTACACACAGTGGGCTGCACCAACTCATCTGGCTGCCCAAGCAATTTCCCTCTCGTTTCAACCACCTGTACTTCAAAGGCGGTCTGGAATCGGACAGTGAGAGTGTGTGTGTGTGTGTGTGTGTGTGTGTGTGTGTGTGTGTGTGTGTGTGTGTGTGTAAGGAGGGTCCCTCCCTGGAATCGTTGTATGTTTCAAGGAGAATGTGTGTGTTTATGTGATGGTGTGTCTGTGTGTAGGGACTTTCACTGAAATCTGTGTGTGTGTGAGAGAGATATGCATGTTTGTGTGTGTGTGTGTGTGTGTGTGTGTGTGTGTGTGTGTGTGTGTGTGTGTGTGTTTTCTGCCAGCAGGTTTAACCCAGCAGTCCTAATTACAGCTCTCTCTCCCTGTGTCACGGAACTGCATCCAGATGCGACATGTGGCGACTCATTGATCCGCGCGTCATGTGGCGTCATTCCCCCGGCCGCTCCGCTCCACACTGCGTCTGATCTCCACACCACTCAACCCATATGCCAGGGAGGGAACCAGGGGAGGGAGGAGGGAGGAGAGGAGATGGACAGGAGGGGAACCAGGGGAGTGGAGAAGAAGGAGAAGGAGGAGGAGAAGGAGGAGGAGGAGGAGGAGGAGAAGGAGAAGGAGAAGGAGGAGGTGGAGGAGGAGGAGGAGGAGGAGGAGGAGGAGATGAGATGGACAGGAGGGGAACCAGGGGGAGTGAGGAGAGGAGAAGGAGAAGGAGGAGAAGAAGAAGGAGCAGGAAGAGATGGTCTCAATGAGTAGCTGCCCCTGATTCATCAATGATCTGTTCTAGGGTCGCCTCCAGCCTGGAAGGCAAAGTGTCATCACTTCCTGTTTGTGCCCCATCTCCCAGGAGTCAATGCTGGAGGGCTGGATTTGGGGTTGATGGCAGCCTGTGGCGGGGGGTCAGTCTGAGACGTGAGGCTCTTTCCCTAGGAATGAGAAGGGGCCTTCCCCCACCACACCCTGCTGGGAGTGTGTCGCCAAAACACTGTAACCGTGTGTGTGTGCATCAGTGTGTGCATGAGTGTGTGTGTGTCTGCATGAGTATGAGTATGAGTGTGAGTGTGTGTGTGTGTGTGTGTGTGCTTGAGAGTCTCACTGTCACACTGAGAGCCCTGCTCAGACTAATGAGGGGGCTTCATCAAAGGTGACTAACACTGACTCCTTATGTATCCAGGTGTGCACAGGTAAGTGCCCTGGGCTATGCTGCCTGGAGGAGGAGCGGGGGGAGGGGAGGGGGGGTTCGGTTGTAAATTGCATGTCTGTCACAGGTGGGGGGATTCCCTTCTGAAACAGACAAGTAGCCTTAGAAATGAGCTGGCAACTGGACCACCCAATCAGATAAATGGTCTGTCTAAAAGGCTTTTTGGGTCAGGATTGTCATCATGCAATACAGGTGTGTGTGTGCGTGAGAGATAGATAGAGAGATAGAGAGAGAGAGTTTATATGGTGAGACGGACTCCATAAGCTTTTTGCATAACTGACAATGTGCCGCGCAAGCCTATTAAAAAGCTTCTTTGACTAATATGTCAAACGCACACGCATGCACGCACACGGGCACGCACACACACACACACACACACACCCTGCATTTGCCATGTGACGCACCGGAGCTGCTTTATGGGCTAATCATATTATCTCTGCACTACCATGCCGTGTCTGGCCGCTGCACAAAGGGCCTGCTGGGAGAGCAGAACAGCAGAACAGCAGCAGAACAGCAGAACAGCAGCAGAACAGCAGAACAGCAGCAGCAGCAGCCAGAGACCAGCCGCCTCAGGAACAAAGCAATTTAATTTCTCTTCTCCTCAACATAACCAGCATCTGACCTCAGAAGCCCTCGTTGCCTAACCGAGAGAGAGAAAGAGCTAAACAAACAAACAAACAAACAAACAAACAAACTCGCCCAGAGAGTAAAAATTGCCTTTCATTCAACAGGTGTCTCGGAATACACTCAACCTAAGGTGTTGCAATGCCAGCCATATAAGGATATGTGAGCTGAGATGCGGGTGGTGTGTGTGTGTGTGTGTGTGTCAACCGCTCAGCTATGTCTCTCTGCATCGACATGCCATCATCAGCCTCTATTGTGATCTACAGGTGGCCATGTTGGTTGCGTTTTACAACATGCAGTGCTGCTTAGCTCGTCTCTCCTCAAGAGGGAAGAGGGTTGATGAGCCTTCATCATTTGAATACAATGGACACTTGACACAATATGCACAGGTTATCTGGACCAGATCTGGGCCGTGTCTGGCCCGTACCCCAGCAAAAGTGAACTGCAGTCAGGTTAACATGCAGCCTAGGCTACTAGCTTCCTAAAGAGAAACGAAGAGAGGCACAGACTGCAGCCCTGAATGCTGGATTCATGATGGATCTGGGCAAGGGTGAGCAGCTATCAGATGTAATCTCTTTAAAACAGAATTGTGATGATAAGATATAAAAAGATACACGTAGCACACAGCAGCTCACCCTGCATGCTAAATCCAAGCCAAATCCTGCACACACACACGCGCTAAACCCAAGCCAATCCTGTGCCTGGCCAGATGTGGGCTTGAGAGAGAGAGAGAGAGAGAGACTTATCTCCCTGATGTTCCCCTTGTTTTCTGCTGCAGCCTATATGCAGTGATCGCACAGAATCAGGAAGGAAGCTGGTTTGCTTGGTAAGCTACACACACACACTGATATGATGGCCAAAGCTTGGATGTTTGGCACGGTTACAAAGTGGAGTTTGTCTCTCCCCCACACACACACACACACACACACACACACACACACACACACACACACACACACACACACACACACACACACACACACACACACACACACACACACACACACACACACACACACACACACACACACACACACACACACACACACACACACTTTTGTGTGAATGTAAACAACTGCAGGATCTTCAGGGACTCACGCGCCTGCATGTCTTTTTCTTCCCTAATACGCATTTTTAACCTTCTTCTCTGCTGACAATAGGCCTGCTCCCTGTGATACTGAAACAGATTATTATTATTCTGCCCTCGTCTCCTCTCCTCTCAAGCAGGGGGTTTTACACCCCTCTCTGCAATGCTGTACCTGTCGGCCTCTTCCCTCTCGGCAATGCTGTACCTGTCGGCCTCTTCCCTCCAATAAAAGTATACCAAGGCAAGGAGAACCAGAGCTTTTATTATGCTTGTAGAGTAATATTCTGACACACACTTGTTCCTGAAAGCACATGCACATGCACATGTTGGCACACACACACACACACACACACACAGAGTTCAAACTTGTGTGGGTTGTATATTTAGCTTTTTAATTAAACACGGCTATCATCTTCAATGCGCTCTGTGGTAAAGAGTTATATATTTCACTTGGGTGCGTGCCAACCCCCCCCCCCCCCCCCCGCCTTCTCCTCCTCCATCTCTACGGCAACCGTGCACATTAAAAGTCATCCCCACCCTTAAGAGCCGACGTCCATGTAAACTGCCTCTCTGGTGAGTGTGCTGCTGGCTGCTTTGAAGAGCAGAGATATGTCAGGTATGCCTTAATCGCGGCCTCCGGCCCACGGGTAGTTGGGTTGGCTGGGTGTCTATGGAAAGACACGAGGAGGCTAAGACGTAATTGGTGTGTGACGTCTGTGGAAATTAATAAAGTTTGTTTGTGTATGTGTGTTTTGTGTGTGTGTGTCTAAATTGAATGTCTTATTTCCAAAATGTGTGTGTGTGTGTGTATATTTGTTTGCCTGGATGCACTTCTATCTAAGTGTGCGTGTGTGTGTCCTCTCAGACTGGAAGGGAAGAGCGTCTTCAAAGCCACTGTCCAAAGATAAACAGTGGACTGGGCGTTAGCAGGCGTGTGTGTATGTCTCTCGTGGCTGACCAACTCAGCCTAGCCACAGTGCTAAAGCGGTGCTAGCGTCACTTCCCCAAGGAGACAACAGATCTCAGAGGGACACACACGCAAAGTAAAAACACACACATTCATGCAATCAATTACTCAAAACAAACACACACACAAACACACACACCCGTACCCCTATACAGACAAGCAGACACACATACATGAATGCAAACGTCCCGTGAGGAATGTGAAGGATGTTAATCAGTTTGAACATCAGTAAATGATTGCAGAACATGTAGCATGAGGTCAGTTATTTGCAGGGGAATGGCTAACACAGTCAGAGAAGGGGGGGGGGGGCTCTCCTCTGGCCCAGATTGTAGGAGTTAGGCAGTGGGAATCAACAACAGAGGATATGAAACCGAAAAATATGCAGGAAAGGGGAAACAATGGATGACGCCGAAAAAGAGGGAGGGGGTAGCAATGAAAGACAAATCTCAGAGTTCAGAGAGAGAGAGAGAGAGAGAGAGAGAGAGAGAGAGAGAGAGAGAGAGAGAGAGAGAGAGAGAGAGAGAAGGGGAAGAAGAAGTGTGAGAATGATACTGAGGCAAGCTGGCATATTGCTGCCACAATTGAAGCCCGATGAGGTCATGGCCAAACTACACAATGGCTTTGTAAGTTTTGGTGCTGGCCAGCCGCCAATCAAACCAGAAACCTGCCCAGGTATTAGAGGTGTGGTGGGAAGTGTTACATTCCGTACGGCGTACGCCGTCTACACCTTTCATGTAATGACTGATAACATTTCAGCCCATGGAACATCACATTGTTGGTGTTACCTAATCAAAAACTCAAAATAGTACCACAGCTAAAACAACGCCACTGCAAGGTACAGGTTCTGCCTCAAAAGGAAAAAGCTCCATCTAGCTAAGCCCAAAGCAGAAAGATCTTCAGGCAGTTACTGTCCTTTACACTGAAGTCTTCTTCCTCCCCACACACACACACCTCACACTTCTCCAAAGCCTCTGACCCTTTCACACACTGACTACCAAACAAATTCCGGAAAAAGGGGCGACAGTGGTACAGGAGGTAAAGAAGGCGTTTAGTAATCACAAGGTTGCTAGTTCGATTCCCTGTCGAAGCGTCCTTGAGCAAGACACTGAATCCCTAATTGCTCCTGATGTGCAGTGTGCCACCAGTGTAAATGTAAAAAATGTGTATACATTGTAAGTCGCTTTGGATAAAAGCATCTGCTAAATGACTAAATGTAAATGTAAATGTAAAAGAAAAAGGGGAAAAAAAAAAAGTACCATTTTTCTTTTTACTGCCTCCTACCCTCAACAATCCACTCGCCCCAGACCCTGTGTGTCTTCTGACCGTGCCTGTGACAAGGTGCTGAGAACCTCTAGCAGGAAGGTTGTCGTGCCAACAGGCCCTGCGTCAGAGTTCTTAGAGTTCTTAATGCATTAGGTCTGCTGGTGTAGCTTTTGGAGGGCCGTAGCGCCAAAGAAAAATTAAAAAACTTGTTCAAAAACTTAAACAAATAGCAAAACTGCATAGTTATGTTTCTTTTTGCGGGGGAGTCAGACCAATTTGTTCGCTTCCATCCAGCTTGCTTTGCTCCAAAAACAAAAATATAATCACACACACTCATCCCACCACACACTACATCAATGAGCATGAAGTCAATTTGAACGGGAAAACCCACGTTTCACTGGCAAGATTAATGAGTACACAAAAGCCCTTAGAGGTCTCAATCCTCCCTCCACTCCACACTACTGCCGTACGAGAAAGGCAAACTCAACTGAGAAGAGCTTTTTCATACTGGCTCGGACTATGCTTCCCAGAAACACCACTATAATTCAGAATCAGTGCTTCTCTATGCTGCCAAATTACTGTACGCCTACATTTTCACAGATCTGATCAGAGTACTACCAAGGGAGTTTTAGCTCACAGTAACAAACATGCTACTGTACTGAGTCAACAACACTTTGGATAGTTTGCTAGAGATTAAATGAATTGCTATAAAATCCCCTACGGTAGGCTAACCTTACAATGGCAACAGCTGCAAGAGTGGTTTTGTTAAATGGCTGCTGTCCCAGAAGAGGATCACTAAGCGCTCTCCATTTTCTGCAGGTTAACAGGCGACTGTCACATGATCAGATTTGGGAAACAGCTTTCAGTTGAACCTGAAAACACTCAATGTTGACTCAACCATGACACTGGTCTCTAAATACAAACGCCGGAAGGCGGCATTAAATGAGTGACTTGACCCGACACAGTATGCTGTTGGCAATCCTGTTGGACACTGATGTGAATCCCAAAGGAGTTGTTTGAATTATAGGTCCATGGTTTTTACTATTGTGTGACTTCACTTGTCACAGTATGATGAAGACATGAAGGCTTGAAGCCCATGCAGCACATCAAGTCTGAATTGTAGGCCTATGCTATCAATGTAACTCAAGTGGTGTGTAATCCTAAGGTCACTGCCTTGACATCTAGGCTAGGGAGACCACAGAGGTCTACAACACAACTGTACACTTACTGTCCTGCGATTTGATTACTATCAGACATATGTGCGAGCATTAAACCAGTGAAAGAATCTGCCCTGTGCTGAGTTAGGCTGTGGTCACTGAGCAGTGCAGCTGTTTGCTAACTGTCACCTCTGCACCCTGCACAGCCTTTAAAGAACCCAACGCCATCATCGCCACACTCACCACACGGAGGTGTCAGCTGACATAAGCACTAGGGGACATATCAGCTACACCACAGAGACCAAAACATACACGCGCTTCTACACACACACACACACAAAACACATATGTTCACATACACACAGGCATAAATACACACAGGCGTAAATACACACAAACCACAAATGTTCTCATACACACAGGCATACATAAATACACACACAGAATCAAACACCAACCACCTCTTCCATATTTAAAACACGCATAACTCACTCACATGTGAGCCAATGAAAACAAATCACACCTCCAACAACCAAACTCGACTGTGAGGTATAAATGGGCCGATGCGTACGCAGCTCCAGTTAGATACTAAAACAGTAAAAAGACTAACAGTAACTTTCCACCCTAAAGCCTACATGCAGTGATAAGTTTTCATCCATTGGCATAGTCTTTTGATACGACACATTGGGTGTGATGAAATATGTGTGTGCGTGCGTGTGTGTGCGCGTTTACATGTGTGCTAGCCCCAAGCAAGGGTGAAGCAACAGACAGGAAGCTAACATGGAGCAACAGGCTTCAGCTGTTGCTGAATAAGAGAACTGAGTCAACGTGAACAAACCCCAGCTCCACCTCCCCCCCGCGCAGAGCACTGCACAAGAAGCCTGACCTCGAGCGACAGATAACAGGGCAGAATAACAAACACCACTAGGCAAATGCTGTAGGCCAGGGGTTTTGAATGGAAAATATAGAGGGTGGGGTGTGCTTCATAGAAGAACACACAGTATGGGTTCGGCTACTGACTGTGCAGTAGGTCTCAACTGGAATTCATACAGTGTTGTGACTGAATGACTGAATATAAATGTCTGTGTGTGTGGGTGTCTGTGTGTGAGTGTGAGAGAGATATTTTCTGTATGCTGTGAGTATGTGAGAGAGAGAGAGACATTTTCTGTATGTTGTCACTGTGAGTGTGTGTGCGACAAAGACAGACAGAGCACGCAAGAGACACAGTAAGGGTTTTCCGTGGGGCCTCCACAATGTACGGCCAAGGGGGTATTCCCATCTATGGAGACATTTCTGAGACAGCAGAGTCATTGACTGCAGCAGCGCGGGGGTGACATTATGCATTCTTCTCTGGGTCACCAGAATCGCCATACTGATGCCTTCTAAGCGTCACGGCAACAGCATAGCACCACACAACAACTCAGCCCTGTGCACTTCTCACACACAGTGAGTGAGGTGGCACAGCCAAGGCCACATTCATATGACCAAGGGGTCAGGGCTGGCTGTGGAGGAAACGGCTGTAGAGAACACTGCAATGAATGTGCCGCAGTCTTCACGCAGGAAAAGCTGAAGTCAGCATGCACAGAGCACACAGTCAGAGGGAGGCATAAATAAAAAAAGGCCAGGGCGATTCGCATGCAAAAGTGTGAAGACTTGGGCAAAAGCTACAACAAACCAGCATTGATTAGTCTACTTGAATTTGACCTACTTATTAAATTCCCCTCTTTACCCAGACTGGGGGGATATGGTATTGAATCCAATCAAGGGTCATCTGATGACCGCTTTGACTTATTACCATGAAGTACTAATTATGTTTGACTCCAGACCAACACGCAAGCAATTGCAAGAGTTTCCCGTGACATAGCCTACAGATATTTTCATGGCCCACTGTATAAAGGCCCTGGTCAAAAGAAGCATTGTGTGTCTTGGAGCCTACACGTGTTTACAAACAATGCTGCGTCGGTAATATTTGTCACACGTGAGAGTTTATCTTATTATCGCGTGGATATTAGCTGGTAGTTTAATAGATTACCTACCAATTTATTAACGTGCGACTTATAGTTCTGCGCCTTAATTCAACAAGTGTCAATGGGTTGGTGTTCACATTGCTTGCAGTATCTAAAGTTATTCATGTATCTAAAGTTATTTATAAAGCTTAAGTCTCCATAGTAGAAAAGAGTTCAAATTGAACTTACTCTGAGGTATGCTACAAATTCGGACAAATTTAGCTAAACGTTAGGTGCCCTATCAGGTGACACAAATACAATATGCTAATTGCTGTTGTCCGGTCCATTTCAAAATAGGAAGTTAACCTTCCGTCAATAGCCAACTACCTAAGTATCGCTAGGTTACAGCACCACCATATAAGTTAAAACGAATCGTAGGCTAATAAATAACAGTAAGAACGAAACATTCAAAGTCCATTTTACTTTAACACGAGCGTTCACCCATGACTTTCACTAGGCAATCCATACACTGATAACATTTTAAAAGTTCAAAAATTCTTTAACCGTGTACAAAAAGACAATGGTTTGTGCTAATGTTGGCCAAACTGTCAGCGTTGGTGTGGGCTAACGTTGACAGCGTGGGTTAACGTTAGCCACAGAAAATGTACATATGTCACCCGTGAGAACTGGACAAGTACCAACATAACTAGATAATAAAAACAATATTTTTACCTTGCGGTCCGTAAGTTTTCCTTGGGGCTTCTTAAAAAATGAAGTTCTTGCCGTGAAAAAATATTCTTCGGAGTCCTCTTCTAAACTACTGTAACCACTGCTCATTGTGCTCGTCCACGTCATTTGAGGAAGAGACTCCAATTTTCAAACTTTGCCACATCAATAAATTGAAAAAATCAACTATGATTGCCTCCCTCAGACACAATAACAAATGCGAACAAGTGATAGTTCCTACGATACGTGGGTTAAATTCGTTATCTACCAGCGGGAAACGTTTGTAGTTTAGTTAGTCACACCTCCGATCTCCACTTCAAGCAATCGAGTTTCTTTAAAAATATATGAGCTACCTCTTGACAACGGACGCTGTATTAACGGACGCGAATACTCCATCGATTGCCACGACACATGAATGCGATTTTTAAATTCACTTCTATCTCACGTTTCAACCGGCGTCAAGACTCAACCGACACGCATCCGAAGTACTCATCCACGTACTGCTGCAGAGTTGCGCCTTGCTGCTGGAGCGCGCTAGAGAACACACCCACCGGCTTTCACAAAGAAAGTCGCTTCCTTCATATCCAATCGCATTTGAGGTTTAGCTTCCTGCTTTTGAAAGGAGATTATTGCTGGTGTTAAATGCGCACATAAGGCCGAATATGTTGGCTTCAGAGGCAATAACCACCATAAATTAGCTATAACTTTAGAATGCAAGAGAGTGAAGGCCGAGTGTGGGAGATTTACCTACCTGAATTATAATGCAACAGACAAAAGTCACTTTTCTAAATTTCCTTCTGAGTAACATAGTTCCAGCGCCAGTCAACTCTTATCCTTCCAACTAAACTAAGATTACATCGTGGTCAAACGTGCTAAATGCAAGGCACAGAGGAAAACCTGAAATACGCCCATTGCAAAGGGTGTAACTTAGCCACTATGGTACATGCAGACCAACCTTTTAAAAACTGCCCAGTGAGTCCTTAATGATAGTGTGTGTCTGTGTGTGTGAGTGAGTGAGAAAGAGAGACAGAGAGAGAGAGAGAGAGAGAGAGAGAGAGAGAGAGATCAAGAGAGTGCCCTTGTGCACCAACATTTTCCTGACAACTTGCTTAACATTGTCGTGTGAAATATCACACTGGGTCACTCCTTGTTGTGTTTGAGCAAGTCACTCTAATCTGCAATAATGTCGCAAAACATGACCAAACCTGTTCCTGTACGCCGAGACGACTGTATTAGGGTCAGGGAAATGAGATAAGCAAGCACCACTCGTTTTACAACCTTCTCACATTTCAAGCTCCAGTCTCATTTAGCCAGTTCACCAGTTTATCAACTAAGCCCCCATGTCTGCCTTTGCATCCATGATAGGCAGTAACAAATCAGATAATCTGAAAATTACAAGTCGTGTTGAGTCTGGTGAGCCTGGTTTCATTTTGGGCGAACTCCACTGCCAAGAACAGTTCATGGTAAGCCCTCCCTTTGCCCACTTCTTTATTTATGACACAGTGCTCTCTCCCCCTCGAGTTCCTATCCCTTTCTCAGAAAACTTAAGCAACCTCGTTATTTGTTGCTGTGTGGATTGAAGTGGGAAGATGCCTTTTTACCCTTGTGGGTACAGCATATATCAGCCCCACTGCATAGTCAGTTGCTGTCTATGTAGTAAGTGGAATCTGATGTTATGGTGGGTACACATTCACTTTCACCCATTTTATTAGGTATATACTTATATACTGACCTGGGCGATATTTCAGGAATGTGGTTTAGTGACAATCCTGGCTAAGTTAAGTCAGAGTAACAGGTAAACCTCCCAATACAAGAGCCCTAAGAAGGCTCTTCTGTTAGAAGGTTTACCACTTGCTCTGAGTTGACAGCCAGGTTTGTCACTAAACCCCTGTTTGAGTGGGTATAGAGCCTACTTACATACTTATACCTGTTTTAGTGGCTATAGAGCCTACTTACATACTTTCTAGATTTTGTAGACTTTGTT
>NC_045167.1:5089952-5092452 GCF_900700415.2 Clupea harengus | reverse complement strand
CATATACCAGTTGTACATGTATATGTGCACTTTGAGCTGAAACTGCACATGTTATCCATCCGACAAAAAGAAGACTTTGAACCATGACCTGATCATTTTTTCTATTCTATTATAAACCAAAATCAGGTCAGTCGGAGGCGTTTCATTCTTCCTCCGTGCGCCTGCTAATCCCAACAAATCAAATCCCAACAAATCAATCCCATCTTTCTACTCCTGAAGTAAGAAATCAGTTATTTCACTCTCTGACCCATGTGTATGGTATGGTATGTAGATCTTTAGGTTAGTTTTCTTTCAGAGAGCATGTTCCAAAACCTAATCCCTTCCTACAAACATTTCCCCATTGACTAGTATCTTTTCCCCCTCTTACTGTCAGTAAAATAAGTATCCTGTTGCATGAATACAATAGAATAAGAGGAATACTCTCTGTCAGCGTATTCAATCTCCTGTCCCTTTAGGCTCCCAGATCTACAGTTCTCCGGTTCTCTCAGCTGCGTGCGCTGGGTTCTCTGGGTGTAACCGCGATGCTTTAGTAACCTGGAGGCACAGTAACTCAGGGATATCCTGACAGCTAAGATGATCAAAGACTCGGTTTCTATGGTATGAATCCGATGCATTCCCACATGTCACTGGGTCTGTCAGTGAATACACCTCAGAACAAACCAGTTTATGGAAGGTAGAGGGCAACTATAGGCCCCCCTCCAGCGCATAAACACACTAAAGTTATTCACATTTCTATGGGCAATTAGAGAAAAAGACTGGCGTACACCACAGCTTCTGCTAAGATAAAAGGTAACGCCATACTTGTGGTGTTCTCAGTGAGCCTCTGTAACCACCTGAAGGGCTTTGTCAGCTTGTTGACGAAACAGATTTGAATCTGTTTTGAATGTAATTTTTCTCCATAATCAGCCCTGAATCATCAGGCTCTTTCAAAGCCTCACGCAGTGTCTCTTCACTCCGTGGGCTCCAAGAATGAGGAATGCAAAAAAAAACTGTCTGAAGCCACAGCAGGGAATAAAAGAGCACACGCACACACACACACACACACACACACACACACACACACACACACATAAAGACACACACACACACACACAACCCCCTCCTCACATGCACACACAGAGGCACAAAACCAAATACATACACAAATACAAACCCAAACACGCACACACACACACACACAACCACAGGTGGTGCACCCTGATGGAAATCAAAGCCTCTTTTTCCCAGGGAAGCCCTCAGATGTAGACAGGTAGCGAGCGCCTGCTGACTAGAAAGGAGGCAATTAGCCGAGCGACCACACTGCTTCTTCTGCTGCAGCAGACACAAAGGGCCCACCGGCACCCACACAAGCCCCTCTGAGCGGGCATGTTCGGGCTCGCGCACAGCCAGGCAAATACAGTACGTATCACTGGGCCTGCACGTATCTTTGAAGCTCGAACTTGCCCATCAATACATTTCACATACATACTGTAGACCGGTTTGAGAAGATAAAAAAAAGGTCTGAACTTTAAATCCCTGCCGTCTCCGGGAGAAGAAAGGAAGCCACGAATGTTTGCAGTGGTTCTTAATCTCTTCCTTATCTCGGGGCAAACGCTGGCACTGAGATTAACACGGCAGCACTGTCAGGTCAAGCATGGCTTCTGTAAACACCTGGGCCCTTTCAGACGTACAGGATGCACACAATGCTGCTTTGATTTGAAGGGCTGGGCTGAGCAGAGCAGAGACGGATGAAGATAAGGAGAACGGAGAGTCAGAATAGAGGCTAACTATGGGCTCAATGATCAGTTGCTGTCTGCGGTGATGGTTGATATGGGTGACCTGCAGCAGACATGTTTGCAAGTGTAGCTGACCCCACTATCTGTGTCCCACAATTGTTTTCTTTGGACAAATATTAGCTAGAGGAAGTTGGGAAGTGTTTTAGGTTTATTCTTTAACCAGGTTGCTGTTTAAAGAAGTGAGGCAAAGAGTGGTATCAGTGTCAGATACACTGATACACGTACACTCACAAAGAGCTGCACACACACATACTCACACACACCACACATACACACAGACAGAGGCACATACACGTTTCTCCATTCTAAATTCCGGAACAGCCACAGATTATGCTTCCATGTGAGTATCAATGGACTGTTTTATGGCGGTTTACGTGTCACAGTATTTCAACTTTTATTAGACCCTTTGGAGGAATTCATGCAGAGACTCAAAGGAAAACTATATGACTTTCTCTATTAAATCATTTTAATTTTAACCGACGACACTATAACCAGAGCCACACAGAGGCTATTGCTTACTGTGTCCATATTGTGCAGTGACCTGCCTAAACCTGACTTTTATGACTTTTAAGCTTTTATACAGGCCGTGAAATCTGGTGGCTTTCAAATGAAAATGTATATCAGCGCAAAATTCTGCAAAGAAGAAAGGAAGATGGATTGTGTTCATGTAAACCACAGCTGTGGCATTAGGTTGGCACCCCACTGTGTTTAGTTAAGGTTGCTAT
>NC_045167.1:5072452-5077452 GCF_900700415.2 Clupea harengus | reverse complement strand
CCTTTCAACCAATCAGAATGCTTGATTTCATCTACCCTCTCTAGACTCTCAGACCATAGGAGACATTATTAGAAAGAGGCAATTAAGCACAACAACTGGTAAGTTGAATGATGAAATAGAGTGAACTTGGCTTCCTATAAATGTGGCCATAAACAAAAGTTGCTGACCCTCACACACACACACACACACACACACACACACACACACACACAGACGTGAAAGAGGGCACTCACGGCGTGTGTATCCTGGTTGTTGTTGACATGGTCCTGAGAGAGGGGACTGTGAGGACCATCAGTGGCAGATCCATTCTGGTGACAGTCCAGAGACACTCTGTCCCGACACTGTGGATGGCACGTGTACTTACAGCCTGAGACAGACAGGGGGGGAGAGAGAGCAAGACAGAGACAGAGAGAGTGAGAAATAAAGAAAGAGAGAGAGAGTCGTTTTATTTCATAGCTTGTACATTTACTTATTTTACCTTCATGTCTGACACAAATTAAAATAACTATGTCCTCTAGCATTTTATCATCAAAAGTCTGTGTTGTGTGGAATGACTGTATTTAGTTTAACGCTCTTTTAGGGGGGGGGGGGCTTTTGTTTAGTCTACATGCCAGTTCCTGGTATGCCAAGTCCATTCGAGTTCATTCTGTGGATCTGTGTTGTTTTGTTTGTTGCCGGTCCCCAGTTCATTTGCATGTGTTCATGGTGTATGCAGTGGCAGGCAGGCAGTTTCTGTGTACTGCTTTCCCCCGAAACACCAAAGTCACGAAGAGTCATAAAGTTAACCAATCAAGACTTAATAAAATACTTTATTATATTATAATTGACTGATTCTCATCATTGATTCTTATTCTTTATCGTTGACAATAGATATGTTGGTTATCACACACCAAACTTTAACTGCACTTAACTGCATGCAGGTATATGTGGTGACTGCTGTGCCCCAGGACCAATGAAGGTGAATGAAGCTCACAAATCTATGCTGACCATGATACACTGTCCCTATCCTCTACTACAGTATTTGCTAACGACTGTAAATGTTCCCAGTAGTCCTGGATGACAAGCAGGACGTTGCCAATTTGCAAACGAGGAAACGGCCGAAAAAAGCCCATGCAAATGCTGTAGAGGCCTGAGATAACACAAGCTCACACTCAAAGAAAACCTCTTTCTCTTCTCTACGCTTTCAACAGAAGAAATAGGGAAACAGGAAATAAAGTAAATGTTTGTCTTATGTGACACGTGTGACATTGTGTGACTTTAGCTCAACAGACATGTAATAACGGATCTAGCTCTCGTGACCATCAAGTGTAAAACACACGTTCACTTACTAGCGATGAACAGAAATGAGAACCGCTGACAAAATACAGGGGCTCGCCAAGCTCTGTCCCCTTACTGGAGGATAAACTTCTTAGTAGGAAACCATGGAGACAACAACCAACAGAGTGCAGGGGTTCTGTACCTCAGTGAGGAAAGAATGTTCTAGAATGCAGAGTCCTCAGAATACAAGTAGAATTAGTAGTAGAAAAAAAAAAAAAACGTTTTTTAGATTCCAGAAAAATGTGTATTCAATGAAAGAACACAATGGACAGCGGTTCTATCCATCAGGAAGGAGAGAACGTTCTACCATACTCGTCCAGAGTCTCCTCAGAATGTCATAAAGAAGGAATAGAGAACTTTTCTGTAGTGAAAGTTCTAGAGCGCAGGTATAGAGATGATGTCTCTGAATGCCATTATGGAAGAAACGCAGAAGAGTGCTGCCGATATGCGGTTTCTCAGGCCTGGCTCATGTCCAATAGCCCACTTCACATGATTCACGGAGAGAGAGAGAGAGAGAGAGAGTGAGAGAGAAAGAGAGAGAGAGAGGCAGAGAGAGAGAGAAAGAAAGAGAGAGCAGGCCTTTAGTCCAGCAGAATCACTTAGAGGCTAGCGCATCAGTAGCGATAGGATGCTAATGTGCCCATATAGAAGCAGGGTTTGGCAGATCTGCGCACAAACTGATTGCTATATCCATACACCACATAAGGCTGCAAACACAAAATATCACTCTAAAAACGGACACATACACACACACACACACACACACACACACACACACACACACATACATACACAAACACAGATTTCAGTGAGCATAAGCGATAGAATCACACATACACAGATTGTCTGAAATGTTCATACAGAAACATACAGTAACACACACACACACATACAGTGTGCTGTCTGCTGGTCATACACACACACTCTCACACACACACACACACACACATACAGCGTGCTGTCTGCTGGTGTCCTCTCTCCATTCGGCTGTCTTACCTGAGGATCGTCTCTTAACCTGCTGGTTGATTTTGCTGGAGAGTTTGCAGACTGCTCCTCCCATCCCAGCCTCTCCTCCATCTGTGCCTACCTCTCTCTTTCTGTCCCTATGCCCCTAGTACACACACACACACACACACACACACACACACACACACACACAACACACACGCACACACACACACACACACACCTTAAGCTACTCATACACGTGCAGTCACACACATCCACACGTCTTGCAATAACACCTCCACTAATGCCGGTTGTAAGTACACACACACATTAACAGGTCAGCGAGTCAAGAAAGCCCCAGACTGGACACACACACACACACACACATATAGTGCTGAACAAAGGACTGGAGGCTTCACTGCCTGAGCCACCCAAAGACTGACGCCCATCATTTGCCTACGAGTTAACCATTCTCTCTCTCTCTCTCTCTCTTCTCTCTCTTTCTCTCTCTCTCTATTCTCTCTTTCTTCTCTTCTCTCTTTCTCTCTCTTCTCTCCCTCCCTCTTTATCAATTCTTCATTTTGCTACACACTCTTTCTGCTTGGGACTCTCTTTCACTCAAACACTAGATGCACTCAGTCTCTCTCACACACTCTCTGCACTCTCATACTCCTGCTCGCTTGCTCTCACTCACACACACACACACACACACACACACACACACACACACACACACACACACACACACACACACACACACACACACACACATACATACATACATACACACACACACACACACACACACACTTCCACTCATTCTCTCTCTCAGACATTCATTCTCTCTTCTCTCTCTCTCTCTCTCTCTCTTCTCTCTCTCTCTTCTCTCTCTTCTCTCTCTCCCACCCCCTCCACCACAGTCTTCCTCTCTGTCTGCTGAGTGGTGTGATTTGACTGTCAAATGCTGGGCTGTCTGCTTTGGCCATGCAGTGATGGACACCAGAGAACTGACAGGACAGAGAGGAGGCTAGACAAAGGTGATGATGCAGGTAATCTCTCTCTTTCCTCTCTCTCTCTCTCTCTCCATCACTCTCCCTCTCTCTCTGTCTCTATCTCTGTTTCTCTCTCTGTCTCTCTCTCATTCATTCTCTCTCTCTCTCTCTCTCTCTCTCTCTCTCTCTCTCTCTCTCTCTCTCCTCTCTCCATCACTCTCTCTCTCCCTCTCTCTCTGTCTCTATCTCTCTTTCCTCTCTCTCTCTCTCCATCTCTCTCCCCCTCTCTCTCTGTCTCTATCTCTGTTTCTCTCTCTGTCTCTCTCTCTCGTTATTTATCTATCTACCTATCTGTCCATTTACCCGTCTCCCCCTCTCTCTCTCTTTGAAAGTTTTGCTCTCTCCCATCTGTCCTTCTCTCATATGCATCCTTTCTTCTCTCTTTCTCTTCCCCTTCTCTCATATGCATCCTTTCTCCTCTCTTTCTCTTGCCCTTCTCTCATATGCATCCTTTCTCCTCTCTTTCCCTTCCCCTTCTCTCTTCCCCTTCTCTCATATGCATCCTTTCTTCTCTCTTTCCCTTCCCCTTCTCTCTTCACACTCTCCCGATGGCCAACTTCATACTCAAGCATCTTTTACTCTCAAACCAAATCCTCTTCATTTCTGTTACTTTTAGTCCAGCCCTTTCTATTTCTTCTATTTCCTCTCCCTCTTCTTTTTATCTCTCCCTCTCTCTTCGTCTCTCTCTCTCCCTCTCTCTCACACACACACACAAACAGACACACTTTTGCAACTATATCAAATTGTGTTCAAGCCAATCCTACTAATACACAGTTGATATAAACCGACAGGCCCTCCACTCACTGGTGGCAACTTAGGGGTCTACTCTACTCTACTCTACTCTACTCTACTCTACTCTACTCTACTCTACTCTACTCCACACACTCTACTCTACTCTACTCTACTCTACTCTACTCTACTCTACTCCACACACTCTACTCTACTCTACTCTACTCTACTCTACTCTACTCTACTCCACACACTCTACTCTACTCCACACACTCTACTCTACTCTACTCTACTCTACTCTACTCTACTCCACACACTCTACTCTACTCTACTCTACTCCACACACTCTACTCTACTCTACTCTACTCTACTCTACTCTACTCTACTCTACTCTACTCCACACACTCTACTCTACTCTACTCTACTCTACTCTACTCTACTCTACTCTACTCTACTCTACTCCACACACTCTACTCTACTCCACACACTCTACTCTACTCTACTCTACTCTACACTACACACTCTACTCTACTCTACTCTACTCTACACTACACACTCTACTCTACTCTACTCTACTCTACTCTACTCTACTCTACTCTACTCTACTCTACTCCACACACTCTACTCTACTCTACTCTACTCTACTCTACTCTACTCCACACACTCTACTCTACTCTACTCCACACACTCTACTCTACTCTACTCTACTCTACTCCACACACTCTACTCTACTCTACTCTACTCTACTCTACTCTACTCTACTCCACACACTCTACTCTACTCTACTCTACTCTACTCTACTCTAGTAAAGTAGTATTTATTGTTACACCAGGTTCTATTGCTCGTAGCTTGACTATTCTCTCCCTTGTACGTCGCTTTGGACAAAAGTGTCTGCTAAATGACTAAATGTAAATGTAAATGTAGTTTACTCTGCCGGACTGTTTGCTATCCATC
>NC_045167.1:5059952-5064952 GCF_900700415.2 Clupea harengus | reverse complement strand
TTATCAGCATAGCTATGATAAGAAATTGTTTTGTTTTTTATGATTTGCCCAAGCGGGAGCATATACAGGTTGAATGATAACGGCCCCACGATGACCTCTAGGGGACACCACAGGTCAAGGACGTTGGTGTTGAGGTATATCTTTTAAAAAAAGAATCTCTTGTCTTGTAAGTATGATCTGAACCACATGATTACCATACCTGAAAATCCAACCCAATGTTGTTCCAGTCAGTGTATTAAGATATTATGATCAACAGTGTCAGCGGCTGCACTGAGGTCCAATAACACTAGGACTGATGTTTTGCCTGTATCAGTATTGAGACCTGTGCCATTTAAAACCTTAATGAGAGCTGTTTCAGTGCTGTGATGTTAAGAAGTAGGTTAGTTGATTAAAAACTACTTTTTCGATTATTTTGCCCACCAATCGTAGATTGGATACGGGCCGTTAATGGTTTAATATTGTTGCGACGACCAGAGTCAAGGCCTCTTGGCATTCACCACGGCATTTATTAGACAGGGCACACAGACAGGGAAATCGCTAGGGGATTCGCCGAATCACATCAGACACACAGCAAGGGTGGACGGATACACTAGACACACATAGACACACATAGACACACATACACACACACACACACACACACAGAGAGACACGCACACACACAGACAATACACTAACACAGAGGAGCACTGCCCTGAGCAAAGCACAGGAGACCCCTGGGCTATCAAGACCTCTCTGGGCGGCGGACCCCGTGGCAGAGACCCCGTGGCAGAGACCCCGGCTGTTCATCGGTATTGGCCCTCTGGGTGGACGAACAACGCAATGACCCTCCTTGATGGAGATAATTTCCAAGAACTGTTAATGATTTAAGAATATATGAATTAAGTGCCTTGTATTAATATATACCTTGTATGAATCATGTGCTTATGACAGCAGGAACATGGCTTTTCTGTGTTTCTCTGTGTGTGTGTAACTTAGATTTTAGGTGCCACTTAGTCTGCATATGTACAAGAGCATGTTTAGACCAGAGGTGATAAGCTTCTTCCGACCTTGTGCAAAACTGCCATCCTTGCAATATAGGGAGCCTCGGACGTCAGAGATCCACCACGTGGTTATCCCTGCTGAACGCTAAACTTCTGTTTATATAAACCTTGTGCGATGTGTTTATCATGGCTTTGCTTTCATCCTTGTGCTGGGAGTGAGCCCGATTGCAATTGTTATTGAATAAATATACGGATCTACAACTCCGGAGTCCTGAGATAACTTAAGAGTGAATTTTCCCCTAACATAATTGGGGGCTCGTCCGGCAGAACGATGCCAGAATGACTCTTTCTGGTTGTCAGAAACGATGTGGCGACTCTCTCTGGCCGTCGCCAAGACCCCCGGGCTGTCGTGGCAACGCCGCAGCTATCGCTGGCCGCTGGAGACCACTGGCCTGTCAATATTGTTTAGATTTCTACTGATGATTTCGGAGAAGAAAGACTGTCTTGCTTTGCATATCTTAGCATTATAAGTGCGGAGCATCTCTTTATGAGTTTGATAGCGGACCTGAAGTTTGCGCCATTTTCTGTCTTGGATTTTGTTTCCGTGGTGCCTTCTCTTTGTCGGTGGCTTACTCAACTTTTCCTGGAGCCATGTCATCCATAATAATAATTATTTGTTATTAGACATTATTCACCAAACTACAGAGTCTGGCAGTCGACGCAAGGTCGTTGAAAGTGCCTGCTCAAAGAAAGTACTAGTGTGATCATTTATGACTCTCTTTCTAACAGTCATAGATCTGTTCTGAATGTGTAGGGACATAAACACATCCAAGAGCACACAGAAATGATCAGATAAAGCCAAGTTGTGGATGGCTGTAGAGACATTGAGACTCTTTGTGATGACAACATCCAGGGTATCCAGTGAGTTGGCTCCTGTACATGCTGTGTTAGGCTAAATGTATCAAGTAGTGCATTTAGTTCCTTTGCTTTGCCTGCATAACAAGTTGAGATCCTGATGTAATAAGACAAATTATTACTGACAAAAGTTCAGATAGCTCATCGAGAAAAACCTAAGCCGAGTTTTTGGGAGTCCTGTAAATAGTTACTAACAAAATATGAGAAGGACAGAGCACATAGGTATTCACATGATATGTAGTCAGTGTTTACACTGAAAAGATTCGTTGAAAAGTTTGGCTATACCTTTTGCCTGTTCTGGTAGCACGCATAAAAGTGACGTTTGGGGGAGCTGATTCAATGCTTGCTTGATCCAACCATGTTTCAGTTAAAGAAAAAACGTTGATATGTGCAAATAAATTCATTTATTAAAAATGACTTGTTTAAAAGATATCTAATGTTCAGGAGAGCTAGCTTGACAATTAGTGTAGAAGGTATGACAGATTCATGTTGATATGTAACATTTAGATTAGACTGGTTTACACCAGATGCTGAATGCACTCGATTCCTTCTATTTCTAATCAAACCCAGAACAGAGAACATGTTAGGCAACTGGGTCACATCACTCAATCCAATCAATGTCTTGTGCCCTGCTGATGTTATCAGTAGTGCTCACTGAACATTCTGTGCTCTGAGCTGAGATTTCCCTCAAAGTTCTCAAAAGGAAACGTCACAGGGGAAAATAACAGGACATGCTATGTTTTATCTCATCTATTGCCATTTCTATTTGGAAATACTGACTGCAATAGGACACTATAGGTCTGGTCTTGGGGAAATGGCATCAGTTACATCCTTAACTAGCGTATTAGCATGGTACATCCGCAACTAGCGTATTAGAATGGTACATCCTTAACTAGCGTATTAGCATGGTACATCCTTAACTAGCGTATTAGAATGGTACATCCTTAACTAGCGTATTAGCATGTACAAGCATGTACACACACTCGGATGACTGACAAATGGGCACGCTTGCTACATTTCCAGAAACTTTTAGGATGTGAAAACTCTGTCCTAAATTGAGGCTGTAACCTTTACCACCATCCACTCAAGAAACCCTCTCTTCGTATCTGACATTGTGTATTTCCTTCTTGTCTCTGTGCTCTGCATTTGATCCACAGGGCCTTGACACAGATGCCAACACTCACATACAGAGACACTAAATCTGTGTGGGAAAGATGAACAGTGTGGCAATTTCCTGGAATATCTTGAAGATGGCACACACATACACACACACACACACTCTCTCTCTCTCTCTCTCTCTCACACACACACACACACACACATACACACACACACACACACACATAAAGTATACACATGCACACATGCACACACACACACACACACACACACACACACTGTTAACGAACCACATGACAGGTAAAATGTCTCCTTGGAGTGTATGACTGCCCATCCAACCTATAGGCAGGTGGTTACACAAATATATTGAGTGCTTACTAACGGATAAATATATGCTTCAAGGCAATTAAGGAAATGCTGTTCGTGGCGACAGGACATTTGTATATTCAGACATTCAGACCGAGGGTGATGGGGCGCCATGATGGCCACAACCGAGCCGTTCTCGCTTACATAATTGCTGCAAATCGGATGTGGCCCAGCTCGGATCAGACGCTATCTAGATACTCTCCAAGTTCAAGTTTATTTGAAAAAACTGATGTTTAAAAAATAAATATATATATTTACTTAATACATAAAACTACATGTTATCTAAATATTCTCCGTCAGTGCCTTTTAATTAGCCAATTAAGGTGAGGAACTGTATCAGTGAAGCTGTGGTGAAAACAAACACCTGTGACTCTGCACGTCTCCCTCCCGCATTCGATGATCCAATAACATTCACAGTCACACACACACACACACACACACACACACACACACACTCTCTCACACACAGAAACACACAGAAACACACTCTCTCTCTCTCTCACACACACATACACACACACACACACACACTTCCCTCGCTCTCTCACTCAGGGCGCCAGCATCACACTGAAGGCATGGAAAAGTGAGTTTAGCAGAGTCAGTCACCTTTGTCCCGTCGCCACGACTGGGTTAACACTGAACACGTTGCCTGGGAAACGACTAGGTTAACACTGAACACGTTGCCTGGGAAACGAACACCCTGACCGACTGCACTGCGGTCCCCTCCAATGACACAGACTTCTCTGCAGAGCCAGAGGTCGTGCTGCCATAACCTTTCCTATTGGCCATCACCCTGTCAGCTCTGCATCTGCCTCCATACTTCTGCACTTTGCAATCCTTCTCCAGGTCCAGTTTAACAGGAATCACTGTTGTGGATGTGATGGAACAATTTGTGTGGGCCTATGATTGATGGAAACTTTAGATGGCATGCTATCTTATAACATTTTTTCTACCTACAGGAAGTATAAAGCCTTCTTCTCCCATCTCACCCCCTCAAGCACTGAGAGCTGACTGACACTCATTGTACTGTTTCTGCCATGTCCGCTGGTCTAGTGATTGTGTAATACTTTGCAATTCAAATCACTCACGAAATTCAGCCCAAAACATTGCTTTGCCTATACAGACTGGTATATACAAGGCATTCAGTGTAGTCAATACCTCCTGATATTAGGCCAAGCGTAGCTGCGTGGATGAAGTGGCACGGGTGAAGGTGTGAATATAATATATCTACTGTGGTCAGCAGAGAGGAATACCGTCTTGTTGTGTGGTGTGTATACATATATGTGTGTGTGTGTGTGTGTGTGTGTGTGTGTATACATATATATATATATGTGTGTGTATATACATATATGTGTGTGTGTGTGTGTGTGTATACATATGTGTGTGTGTGTGTATACATATATATGTGTGTGTGTGCATGCATGTGTATACATATATGTTGTGTATGTGTGTGTATACATATATGTGTGTGTGTGCATGTGTATCATATATATGTGTGTGTGTGTGTGTGTGGGTGTGTGTGTGTGTGTGTATGTGTATACATAATATGTGTGTGTGTGTGTGTGTATACATATATATATGTGTGTGTGTGTGCATGTGTATACATATATATTGTGT
>NC_045167.1:5055927-5059452 GCF_900700415.2 Clupea harengus | reverse complement strand
ATGTTTCACTCATCTCATCAAAAACCACACACACACACACACACACACACACACACACACACACACACACACACACACACAATCACACACAACCACACACATGCACAGCACACAGAGTGCTGCATACACAGAGAAAGCCCTGACAGAGCTCAATGGGAAGTTACATCACCGGGGATAAAGCAGTGTGTGTGTGTGTGTGTGTGTGTGTGTGTGTGTGTGTGTGTGTGAAAGAGAGAGAGAGAGAGAGAGAGAGAGAGAGAGAGGGAAGAAAGCAGATAGACAGGAAGACAGAAAGGAAAAGAGACAAAGAGAATGAAAGCACATAGACTAACCAAGAGAAAGAAAGGCAAAGAGAGAGAGGTGCCTATGAATGAATTGCACTGATGGCCCAAATCATCTTTCTTAAAAGCAGTGTGTATGTCTGTGTGTGTCTTTCTGCCTGTGTGTGTGTGTATAGGTTTGTGTGTGTTTTTCTGCCTGTGTGTGTGTGTGTGTGTGTGTGTGTGTGTGTGTGTGTGTGTGTGTGTGTGTGTGTGTGTGTGTGTGAAGTTGGATGACTTAAGCAATTTGTTTTTTTTCCTGCTTTGGTCTCAAGGGCAGTGCAGAGGGGGAGAGTGCTGTCTGGTCTGTAATGGACCTGCTTAGATGAGGAAGAGGGTGAGATGGAGAGACAGAACCATTGATCAAGAACAGAGAGATAGAGAGAGAGAGAGGGAGAGAGAGGGGGAGAGAGAGAGGGAGAGACAGAGGGAGAAAGATACAGAGACAGGGAGAGCCTGGCCTTTCTCCATAAGGGATTGTTTCCAGTCGTCGTTGTATCCTAATGGCCGTAGATTTCGGATTCATTTTGAAACCCCTGGACCAGCCTTTAACCAGTCGCCATTGATCACTATGGGATTTCTATACTTCCTACTTTGCGACCAGTGGTGCCAGCTGATATATTAAGCTTTCCCCAAACCCCCTTAGCAGTGAGGCAACAATCTCTTTGCCCTTGATGAATAATATTACACATTCTTCTGGCTCCGGCTTCAATCCTTTAATGTGTGCTAGCGTTGCTACCGCTGTTTGTATTGCTATGTCTAGCTGTAGCACTGCCACTACTGTTGTAACTGCATTTCATCAAACGCTTCACATCACCATCACCCCACTGAGCCACACCCCGCTGGTCACTGACCACTGGCCCATCGGTTCATCTTGCCAAAAGCAATCCCAGACTATGATCCCAGACTATGATCCCAGCGCAAACTGAGCTGAGAGGGCTAGAGCGGTGCACAGTTTTTTAGCCAGGCTGAAAGAGGTCGTATACAGTATTCCCCTGACATTGGCTGGTATTTATCTATGCACGTTTGCCCCCATACATACACAGAAACATCCATAGGATTATATAATGTCCTCTGGTTTATGGAGTAAAGCAGACTCCCATTACACACACACACACACATACATACATACACACACATATATATACACACACACACACAGGGCCCTTATAAACACACACCCCTATGCACACAACACATCCAGTGTCATGTGGGTGCAGTATTTGAAGGCTGATGTGTACAGTGTGTGTATGTGTGTGTGTGTCTGTGTGTGTTGTGTGTGTGTGTGTGTGTGTGTGTGTGTGTGTGTGTGTGTTTGCCCATCAGTCACTCTAAGAGGCCATTCCGCTCTCCTCAGAGGGGTGCTAAGTGCCGGGCCATCCTCCTTCTTAGACGTCCGGCGCCGTCCGTCTTCACTCCAAAGGACTCGCCCTCTCTTCCTCGTCCACTGCCTCCTCCTCCTCCTCTTTCTCAAGGCCTTTTCTCCTCCCACCCTGTCTCTCTTTCACTCAGAAGCATGTGGGTAAAACTTCAAATGTTGATGTTTTAAATATTTGTTTAAATGGGGTATTCATGTACCCGCATCAGCTTCTGCTTTAGTAGTGAAATTCTAAACCTCTCTCTCTCTTTCTCTGTGTCTCTCTTTCTTTCTCTGTTTCTCTGTCTCTCTCTCTCTCTCTTTTTCTGTTTCTCTCTTCTTCTCTCTCTCTCTCTCTCTCTCTCTCTCTCTCTCTCTCTTCCCCAGTCTTTCGTCCTTCTCATACCTTTTGGCTTTACTCAGAGTTGACAGCTGACAAAGCCCGTTCAATAACAACAAACATGGCAAGGCCTCATCACCACTCTATATCTATAGACACACATATCCCGTGTCTAATTTACATCTTACTATGGTACTTTACTAATATGATGCAAGCGTACTTTACTAATATGATGCTAGTGTACTTTACTTATATAATGCCAGTGTACTTTACTTATATGATGCTAGTGTACTTAACTAATATGATGGTAGTGTACTTTACTAATATGATGCCAGTGTACTTTACTAATATGATGTTAGTGTAAATTGCTAATCTAATAGTGTAATTTACTAATACGATACTAGTGTTGCCTTGCATTAGTGCACATTGTATGAGAATGTGAACCAGGTGGTGTCACTAATGGCCTCTTCTGAAGAAATGTGATATTTGTATTTGTCTTAATCCAGCCTTTGTCAGGGCTGGTGCCTAAAGATAGCACATTCTCTAAACTGGACCCAAATGGGTTTTTTCTCAGAAATAGTAGTGATAACAGCTGGCAACTGGTTCTTTTTTTTGGGGGGGGGGGGGGGGTTAGGTTGGTTAGGGTCTGTACCCCCCCGGATCAACAGGTGGACTCCCTGACCCCTGGGACAAGGGACATTTGTTCCTCTTCTGACAATTCAGTTTGAGATGCTCCCTTTCCCTGTTTGTTTGTCCTTCTCTCCTTTCTTCTGTGTGTGTGTGTGTGTGTGTGTGTGTGTGTTTGTGGGGGGGGGGGGGTCATCTATGAAGTATACCTGAGTGTGTGTCTGGATGGCTATGTGATTGTGTATACTGCATGATTAAGTCTCAGCACAGTGTCCACAGAATCAGCTACCTCCCTTTGCTATTTTTAGGGGTAATTTCATGACCTCTGAACTAGTGAGGATTCTACATTCTGCACCCAAGACTCTAAATTCTGCATTCTGCCTCTTCACTTCCTGCTGCTCTCATTCCAGTGCGGCTCCACTGTCGGACAATCACTTTAGGCCTACATGACTGCGACAACACAACACTGACCCCAGGTCAGCTGAACAATGCAAAGGTCACAGACAGAGGACACATACACCCAGAGAGAGAGGAAGACCCTTGCATACTTCCCCTCACATTTGGTAATGATCATCATTATGAAGCTCTTTGTGGGGATGACCTTAAGACCCCAGAAGTATTTCTCAAGTTAGTGTGACTGTCTTCTCGCCTCACTGTTAAACAGTGACCCAAAAACACACTGCAGTATTTGTGATTGTACGGAACACAAGTCCAGTTCCTCATATTCCTTGGTCGCCTCGGCAACAGAGCTTTAACGGGAACGTTGAAATCCTACAAATATGTCAGACTGTTCCGCAATACCAAAGGCTCCAAGTGCAGAATATAACACTAACCATGTTACATCATTACTGTAGACACAGTCACATAGCTGTCTCCTCCCA
>NC_045167.1:5033427-5053427 GCF_900700415.2 Clupea harengus | reverse complement strand
CTCAGTGTGTGTGTGTCCAGCTCGGCTCTCTCTGACTGGTGGACTGGTGGCATCCCCACCCCACGCTGTTCCCCTCACAGAATGACAGTGGCCCCTTGTCATTCATCCCTGCTAACCCACCCCTGAGTCTGTGTGTGTGTGTGTGTGAGGGAGAGGGGGGGGAGAGAGACAGAGTCGGAGAGAGAACAGGGAGAAGAGGATGTGTGTGTGTGTGTGTGTGTGTGTGTGTGTGTGTGGTATGTGTGTGTGTGAGTGTGAGTGTGAGTGTGAGTGTGAGTGTGAGTGTGAGTGTGAGTGTGAGTGTGGTGTGTGTGTGTGTGTGAGTGTGAGTGGGTGTGTGTATGTGTGTGAGTGTGTGTGTGTGTGTGTGTGTGTTAGTGTGTGTTAGTGTGTGTGTGTGTGTGTGCACGAGCAAGCAACGGAGCTGCAGTTGTCTCCGTGTCAGCTGTCTCAGCGGGCTAGCCCATTGTGTCCGCTCAGGTCATTAACCTGTCACACCGTCCTGAGTCATCTCCCACCACACTGTGACTGCGCTGGGCAAACAGACAGCTGGGTGACGGGGACAGACACACTGGGCCACCAGGCTGCACTGGTGGCCATCGCTTGGGCAGGGGAAACCCCTCAACTACAGGGATGGGCCGCAGACTCACAGGCACATAGACCATCACAGTGTGTCTGAGGGAGCAAGCACAATGGAGCGCTGCGCTGTTTTGTTTGTGGGATTGTGTGTGTGTGTGTGTGTGTGTGTGTGTGTGTGTGTGTGTGAAAAAGATGGTGTGTCTGTGTGTGTGTGTGTGTGTGTGTGTGTGAGTTTAAGAGAGGGAGAAAGAGAGAGGGATTTCATTCATGGGCAAGCAGTGTATTGTATATATGTGTGTGTGGTGTGTGTGTGTGTGTGTGTGTGTGTGTGTGTGTGTGTGTGTGTGTGTGTGTGTGTTTATTTATATAGCACCTTTCACAAATAGATCTCCAGTGATCTGAGGGGTCTTGTAGGTGTGAACAACTGAAACATATCTGAGAGGAAATTTGGACCTGTCCCATTTAGTGACTTATAAAACAAGCAGCAGTGCTTTAATGTACATTCTGTGACTTACTGGAAGCCAGTGAAAGGACTTAAGTATTGGAGTAATGGGGTCAGTTGTTTGGTTTTCATAAGAATGTCAGTTTTTCTATGTTTTTTGATTAGTTATTGCTATCGGTTTTTTAAAACAAAGATCGCAGTCAATGAAGACACCAAGGTTTTTAACAGTGCCTTTCGCTTTAAGTCCCTTTTTGTCAAGATGAGCAGCATTCCTTAATATAGCAGACACATAGCAGTTCATTTGGTCAATGCATTGGCAAAGACATTCTAGGGGGCCATAGTTGTTAGGTGAGAGGCCTAAGTAAATTTGGGTGTTATCAGCATAGCTATGATAAGAAATTGTTTTGTTTTTTATGATTTGCCCAAGCGGGAGCATATACAGGTTGAATGATAACGGCCCCACGATGACCTCTAGGGGACACCACAGGTCAAGGACGTTGGTGTTGAGGTATATCTTTTATCTCTTGTCTTGTAAGTATGATCTGAACCACATGATTACCATACCTGAAAATCCAACCCAATGTTGTTCCAGTCAGTGTATTAAGATATTATGATCAACAGTGTCAGCGGCTGCACTGAGGTCCAATAACACTAGGACTGATGTTTTGCCTGTATCAGTATTGAGACCTGTGCCATTTAAAACCTTAATGAGAGCTGTTTCAGTGCTGTGATGTTAAGAAGTAGGTTAGTTGATTAAAAACTACTTTTTCGATTATTTTGCCCACCAATCGTAGATTGGATACGGGCCGTTAATGGTTTAATATTGTTGCGACGACCAGAGTCAAGGCTTCTCTTGGCATTCACCACGGCATTTATTAGACAGGGCACACAGACAGGGAGAATCGCTAGGGGATTCGCCGAATCACATCAGACACACAGCAAGGGTGGACGGATACACTAGACACACATAGACACACATAGACACACATAGACACACACACACACACACACACACACACACACACACACACAGAGAGAGACACGCACACACACAGACAATACACTAACACAGAGGAGCACTGCCCTGAGCAAAGCACAGGAGACCCCTGGGCTATCAAGACCTCTCTGGGCGGCGGACCCCGTGGCAGAGACCCCGTGGCAGAGACCCCGGCTGTTCATCGGTATTGGCCCTCTGGGTGGACGAACAACGCAATGACCCTCCTTGATGGAGATAATTTCCAAGAACTGTTAATGATTTAAGAATATATGAATTAAGTGCCTTGTATTAATATATACCTTGTATGAATCATGTGCTTATGACAGCAGGAACATGGCTTTTCTGTGTTTCTCTGTGTGTGTGTAACTTAGATTATTAGGTGCCACTTAGTCTGCATATGTACAAGAGCATGTTTAGACCAGAGGTGATAAGCTTCTTCCGACCTTGTGCAAAACTGCCATCCTTGCAATATAGGGAGCCTCGGACGTCAGAGATCCACCACGTGGTTATCCCTGCTGAACGCTAAACTTCTGTTTATATAAACCTTGTGCGATGTGTTTATCATGGCTTTGCTTTCATCCTTGTGCTGGGAGTGAGCCCGATTGCAATTGTTATTGAATAAATATACGGATCTACAACTCCGGAGTCCTGAGATAACTTAAGAGTGAATTTTCCCCTAACATAATTGGGGGCTCGTCCGGCAGAACGATGCCAGAATGACTCTTTCTGGTTGTCAGAAACGATGTGGCGACTCTCTCTGGCCGTCGCCAAGACCCCCGGGCTGTCGTGGCAACGCCGCAGCTATCGCTGGCCGCTGGAGACCACTGGCCTGTCAATATTGTTTAGATTTCTACTGATGATTTCGGAGAAGAAAGACTGTCTTGCTTTGCATATCTTAGCATTATAAGTGCGGAGCATCTCTTTATGAGTTTGATAGCGGACCTGAAGTTTGCGCCATTTTCTGTCTTGGATTTTGTTTCCGTGGTGCCTTCTCTTTGTCGGTGGCTTACTCAACTTTTCCTGGAGCCATGTCATCCATAATAATAATTATTTGTTATTAGACATTATTCACCAAACTACAGAGTCTGGCAGTCGACGCAAGGTCGTTGAAAGTGCCTGCTCAAAGAAAGTACTAGTGTGATCATTTATGACTCTCTTTCTAACAGTCATAGATCTGTTCTGAATGTGTAGGGACATAAACACATCCAAGAGCACACAGAAATGATCAGATAAAGCCAAGTTGTGGATGGCTGTAGAGACATTGAGACTCTTTGTGATGACAACATCCAGGGTATCCAGTGAGTTGGCTCCTGTACATGCTGTGTTAGGCTAAATGTATCAAGTAGTGCATTTAGTTCCTTTGCTTTGCCTGCATAACAAGTTGAGATCCTGATGTAATAAGACAAATTATTACTGACAAAAGTTCAGCTAGCTCATCGAGAAAAACCTAAGCCGAGTTTTTGGGAGTCCTGTAAATAGTTACTAACAAAATATGAGAAGGACAGAGCACATAGGTATTCACATGATATGTAGTCAGTGTTTACACTGAAAAGATTCGTTGAAAAGTTTGGCTATACCTTTTGCCTGTTCTGGTAGCACGCATAAAAGTGACGTTTGGGGGAGCTGATTCAATGAGGGTTGAAACACTGCTTGCTTGATCCAACCATGTTTCAGTTAAAGAAAAAACGTTGATATGTGCAAATAAATTCATTTATTAAAAATGACTTGTTTAAAAGATATCTAATGTTCAGGAGAGCTAGCTTGACAATTAGTGTAGAAGGTATGACAGATTCATGTTGATATGTAACATTTAGATTAGACTGGTTTACACCAGATGCTGAATGCACTCGATTCCTTCTATTTCTAATCAAACCCAGAACAGAGAACATGTTAGGCAACTGGGTCACATCACTCAATCCAATCAATGTCTTGTGCCTGCTGATGTTATCAGTAGTGCTCACTGAACATTCTGTGCTCTGAGCTGAGATTTCCCTCAAAGTTCTCAAAAGGAAACGTCACAGGGGAAAATAACAGGACATGCTATGTTTTATCTCATCTATTGCCATTTCTATTTGGAAATACTGACTGCAATAGGACACTATAGGTCTGGTCTTGGGGAAATGGCATCAGTTACATCCTTAACTAGCGTATTAGCATGGTACATCCGCAACTAGCGTATTAGAATGGTACATCCTTAACTAGCGTAATAGCATGGTACATCCTTAACTAGCGTATTAGAATGGTACATCCTTAACTAGCGTATTAGCATGTACAAGCATGTACACACACTCGGATGACTGACAAATGGGCACGCTTGCTACATTTCCAGAAACTTTTAGGATGTGAAAACTCTGTCCTAAATTGAGGCTGTAACCTTTACCACCATCCACTCAAGAAACCCTCTCTTCGTATCTGACATTGTGTATTTCCTTCTTGTCTCTGTGCTCTGCATTTGATCCACAGGGCCTTGACACAGATGCCAACACTCACATACAGAGACACTAAATCTGTGTGGGAAAGATGAACAGTGTGGCAATTTCCTGGAATATCTTGAAGATGGCACACACATACACACACACACTCTCTCTCTCTCTCTCTCTCTCACACACACACACACACACATAAAGTATACACATGCACACATGCACACACACACACACACACACACACACACACTGTTAACGAACCACATGACAGGTAAAATGTCTCCTTGGAGTGTATGACTGCCCATCCAACCTATAGGCAGGTGGTTACACAAATATATTGAGTGCTTACTAACGGATAAATATATGCTTCAAGGCAATTAAGGAAATGCTGTTCGTGGCGACAGGACATTTGTATATTCAGACATTCAGACCGAGGGTGATGGGGCGCCATGATGGCCACAACCGAGCCGTTCTCGCTTACATAATTGCTGCAAATCGGATGTGGCCCAGCTCGGATCAGACGCTATCTAGATACTCTCCAAGTTCAAGTTTATTTGAAAAAAACCTGATGTTTAAAAAAATAAATATATATATATTTACTTAATACATAAACTACATGTTATCTAAATATTCTCCGTCAGTGCCTTTTAATTAGCCAATTAAGGTGAGGAACTGTATCAGTGAAGCTGTGGTGAAAACAAACACCTGTGACTCTGCACGTCTCCCTCCCGCATTCGATGATCCAATAACATTCACAGTCACACACACACACACACACACACACACACACACACTCTCTCACACACAGAAACACACAGAAACACACACTCTCTCTCTCTCTCACACACACATACACACACACACACACACACTTCCCTCGCTCTCTCACTCAGGGCGCCAGCATCACACTGAAGGCATGGAAAAGTGAGTTTAGCAGAGTCAGTCACCTTTGTCCCGTCGCCACGACTGGGTTAACACTGAACACGTTGCCTGGGAAACGACTAGGTTAACACTGAACACGTTGCCTGGGAAACGAACACCCTGACCGACTGCACTGCGGTCCCCTCCAATGACACAGACTTCTCTGCAGAGCCAGAGGTCGTGCTGCCATAACCTTTCCTATTGGCCATCACCCTGTCAGCTCTGCATCTGCCTCCATACTTCTGCACTTTGCAATCCTTCTCCAGGTCCAGTTTAACAGGAATCACTGTTGTGGATGTAATGGAACAATTTGTGTGGGCCTATGATTGATGGAAACTTTAGATGGCATGCTATCTTATAACATTTTTTCTACCTACAGGAAGTATAAAGCCTTCTTCTCCCATCTCACCCCCTCAAGCACTGAGAGCTGACTGACACTCATTGTACTGTTTCTGCCATAGCCGCTGGTCTAGTGATTGTGTAATACTTTGCAATTCAAATCACTCACGAAATTCAGCCCAAAACATTGCTTTGCCTATACAGACTGGTATATACAAGGCATTCAGTGTAGTCAATACCTCCTGATATTAGGCCAAGCGTAGCTGCGTGGATGAAGTGGCACGGGTGAAGGTGTGAATATAATATATCTACTGTGGTCAGCAGAGAGGAATGGGAGACCGTCTTGTTTGTGTGTGTGTGTATACATATATGTGTGTGTGTGTGTGTGTGTGTGTGTGTGTGTGTGTATACATATATATATATATATGTGTGTGTATATACATATATGTGTGTGTGTGTGTGTGTGTGTATACAAATATGTGTGTGTGTGTGTGTGTGTATACATATATATATGTGTGTGTGTGTGCATGCATGTGTATACATATATGTGTGTGTATGTGTGTGTATACATATATGTGTGTGTGTGTGCATGTGTATACATATATATGTGTGTGTGTGTGTGTGTGTGTGTGTGTGTGTGTGTGTGTATGTGTATACATATATATATGTGTGTGTGTGTGTGTGTATATACATATATATATGTGTGTGTGTGTGTGCATGTGTATACATATATATGTGTGTGTATGTGTGTGTGAGAAAGAGAGAGAGAGAGAGAGAGAGAGAGAGATAGAGAGAGACACCAGGGCAAGTAAGGTAGGGTGTCTGAGGGCAGTCAATAGGGTCTAGTAGTGTTATGTCAACAAACAGGAGAATCACTGAACCAAGACAACTGGCACTATGACACCACTTCACATCATAGAGTAGAATGACAGTGATCTTCTGGGGTTGTCACAGTCCAGCCATCCTATTATGTGTTATTTACAACACATCATTTTGTTTATGAGTTTTGTACAGGCAATGGCAGAGTGTACTTGATATGTAGTCTGAGGCCGTACATGAGTGGATAAGAACCGGTCTGCGAGCGCATGTGTGTACGTGGGAATGTGTGTGTGTATGTGTGCGCACTTCTATATTCCGTCAAACCAGTCCGTCAGCATGCCTTTGGCTTGGTGTGTGTATGTATGTGGTGTGTGTATGTGTGCCAGTGCAGTTGCAAGCATAAACGTGCAAATACCTCCGTGACGTCTTCATACACCCAAACTAGTAATGTAAGGAATTAAGGAACGTGGGGGCAATTACCTGTTTTTTTTTAATTAACTTTCCGGTAAGCCTCATGCACATTACAAAATTCCTCCTGTCTGAATCTGACTCGGACGCCCATCTGACTTGGATTACTAAATCTTATTACTCTGTTCCCCTTATGAACTTGCTCAAACCAAGACGAGAATAACACAATATCGTGTCAGGATCTGGTTTCTTTAAGAATGCTGTAGACTGTGAGAGCCATATGTTTAGGCACGACTATCCATCCTGTTTTATAGTTGCCATTCTAGTTGCGCATATTAAAGTACGGGTGCACTGGCTTGCTGTGTTCCAGGTATCTCATTACCAACGAGGTCCTTTCACTCACCTGTGCACGTCAGTCGATCCTGGAAGATAGACTGACAACAGACGTCGCACCACGCAGGCGAGGTGTCCGGACAGAAGAAGTGCCCCTCTCCCTTCTCCTCCTTCACGCGGGGGTCCTTTTTTACGGGTTCAAAGATCGTCCTTACATCTGGAGGTCGAAAACTCCTTTTTCTGGGTCGAGGTGCGACACCTGCGTTCTCTTTGCGTTTTGACGGAGGCGACGGTGCCTTGTCTTCGTTCTCCATCGTTGGGCTCGGCGGTTCGTGTTTTGTATTAGCTTTTACAGCTTTGATTTTGGAATTGCGCATCTTTATAGTTGGTAACGCCTTCTCTGGAGTTTGGTCAGAGTCCTTAACTATGCGCGTAACAGGAGACGTGTGAAAGAGCGCCACTGCTAACGGCGAAACGGCCGTAATGTAGCGCGTCGGAGAGTACTTCCCACTTTGAGGCATAGTAGCAGATATTAATAACTTGTCTGTTCTAGTAGCATACGCGAACCAGCGCCGTCATGTTGCGCACGCCAAGTCCTAGGGTGGGAATTTCGTGACTCGTAGCGGGTGTTTCTGTTCACCTGCATAAGTAGACGAAACACATCGATGGCATCTCCTCCTCCCATTGACCGAAGGCTGTAGCCCGAAAGCAAGTTAGACAGGTGCCGTGAACGGCTCAGGTTTCTATCTGCTTACTCACGTCTCTGAAGGAAAAGCGGTCGATTCAAATTCCACGTCTTCATTACACAAATAACAAGCACACAAATGATTCTTTACAAAAATGATATTTGTTTAATTGAATATAGCCACCAATTACTAAGTTCATACAGTACATGTACAAGCCAGAAAGAACAAGGAAAAAAATCAAATAAAAAAACCTTAAGATCTTCAACTAAGTAAGTAAAAGAAAAAACTAAAACATAACAAGAGAGGCTTATAAACTCTTCAGAGTCTTTCAAAATCCTAAATACAACCCCATACACTGGGCTGGGTACCTTAAAGTGCACATGTCAAGTGTTTAATGCAAACAATCCATGGTGCTGCATCCTGTGAGGTAACCGGTCACAGCATAGTGTTTGGCACTTATCATAACCCATACACTGCCATGCAGCAGCAGCAGCCAATGGGAAGGTACCGTCTCAGGCTGGGGTCCAGTCAGCATCAGGGGCAGACCTGGGCTGAGGTCAGCTCACCTCAAGTCATCTTCAAGACTGACCTTTCCTTGCAAGTGAGACTTAGAGCACCTCTAAAAAAACCCTGAAATGTCCTGAGTAGAGCAACGTGGCTTCCTTGGGCAGACATCACGGAGTCAGCTTTCAGGAAGTAAAGCAATGTAGGTAACCCTGAGATTAATCAACGAGGAATTGTCATTTTAACGCCTCAGCCAATAGGAATGTGGCAGGGATTCCAAAAACCCTTTCCCCCAAAGCTCACTGGACCTCCTCCTCCTCCTCCTCCTCCTCGTCTAGGCTGAAAACTTGGTTCTGTAAACAAGAAAAAACAAAAACATTTAAACCACACCATAACATAAAAATAAACTCCTATGATTAAAACTGCAGTCCCTGATGTGGGCAAAAGTTTGACGATATTTTGAGCTCAACAGCCAATCAAATACACACCTCCCTTTCATGCTCCTGAAGCAAAATAGTTAATTAGCTGTACAAGTCTACTGCCACTTTCTTTATTTCCCCATGTACAGAGCAAGGATTGTACGAACACCAGAGTGTGTGTGTGTGTGTGTGTGTGTGTGTGTGTGTGTGTGTGTGTGGCATATGTGTCTTTACCTACACATGTGCCCCTTTAAACATCCGACCACGTATGCCCCTTTACCTACACATGTAACCACCTGCCTATAGGTTGGGTGGGCATTCACACACTCCAAGGAGACATTTTACCTGTCATGTGTGTCTGTGTGTCTGTGTGTCTGTGTGTCTGTGTGTCTGTGTGTCTGTGTGTCTGTGTGTCTGTGTGTCTGTGTGTCTGTGTGTCTGTGTGTCTGTCATAGAACGTCCAGCTGAAGGACCATGAGGAGAACTTTGCTGAAACTGACAGAAAGTGTAATGGATTCCTAATCAAGGACTGAACCTTTAAGAGAGTCCTGTCCCACCCCCCAAAGATAACTCACCCAGCCTCCATTCTGTACGACCCAGGGCGTGAAGTAGTCCTTCAGGTACTTTTCCCCAAAGCCCATGGCTTGGCTCATGGGATGGGTGTCCATGGTACTGAGGCGGGTCACCACGTCACAGGTCATGGCGATCTTGGTCTTCTCAGGGGACTCCGTGAAGGGGTTGGATTGGGTCAGGTTGAGCTTCGCAAGGAAACCACTCATCACCGTTTTAAAAAAGCTGTAGGTGAAGGCCCTCTGGAGCTGTTCCTGAAAAGCTTTGTTGTTCTTGATCTGTGGAGACAGATGGAGCCGGACAGGAGGAGGAAGTAGGGAGAAGACAAAAAAGCAAAAAAGTTACCAACAATGGAGTATGCATGTAAATGCATGATGTCTAAGATACCAATACTAGAATTTGAAAAACAAAGGAGCCCCACCTCAAACTATTGTGCAGATTCCATAACAAATTGCAGAGAGAAAACTGATTTTCACTTTCACTTTAGAATCCATTACATGCTTGGAAAAAACCCTGAATAACATCACGACAACTGTGTCCCATTGAGTTGACTTCTTCACTTCATTCTATTCAAGTGCATAACCCTAAACTGGTCTTAGTATGCATTCGGTGTGATACTGCTACTTTAGTTTAATGAGGAACTGAGCAGAACTGAGGCAACTGAAAGCCCTCCATTATCCATGATCACAGTGCCACCCCCTGGACAAAGCAAGAAGTGCAGCCTCAGTAACTTCTTCAAAGTGGCTTTCTGAGAGGGGTGTGTTACCTTTTCATTCAACTCGTCGCCAGATTCACGAAGCAACTTCACAAGCTCGTGAACAAGGTCTGTGGGGGAGGACAGACAAACATGATTGAGAACTTGACAAATGATAACAACTAGCATTAACAGCAGAGGGGTCCTGCTTTGGGCAAAGGCTCAGCTACTAGCCTATCTGGGGCTACAAAGTAGAGTAGTATTTTAGAGGTTTGTTTCCTAACTGTCCCAACATAAGATATATGACGGGCACTGGAAAGGAGAAATGGAATATTCGATCTGAGGCACGACAGACATTACTATTAGAGTTAAGCATTAACGAGTCACCCCAATCACAGACCTCAAAGCCACAGACAACTACTTTGATCTGTGAACATGAAAGAGCATTCAGACCTTCGTCTCCGTTGTCGCTCTCGTACTCTCCCGGAAGAAAGGAAACAGTGCCTGATATCTGTGCCAGTTTGTCGGCCACTTCAACCGCTTCAGTTTCCTCTTCCTGTTTGCCTGCTTTCACACACAAAGACGACAATAAATAACAATACAACGTTGCATGGACTAAAATGATTCATACATCTCTTGTCATTCTAAGAACCTATTGTACAATCTGACATGCTTGTATATTAATCCAAAATAACATTGAATGACAACACTGGTAAAGTAAATAGAAAGTATTTTAAACTTTAGGTCCAGAAGAGGGTCCTTTGGTGTTTCACTTTAGAATTATGAATAACTTATGGCACAACACTATTCCTTTTCATGATGAAACTGTTAGTGTCACTAACTGTGAGTAAGTTACTTAGGAAAAAAGACTATGTAAATGACCTTCAAATGGGTCCAGGCATGCAGGCTGCTGTCCATCATCATCCACGGGCAAAACCTCACGCTGTTTGGCCTGTGGGCGGATGCAGCTTGGCAGGAGCTTAGTCAGATTCTTCCTCAGATCAGTCTTCCTCTTCTTCTTCGGCACTGTGTTCCTCTGAGAATTATCATTAGTCTCAGTGGGAGATGGCGTTGGCGTGGCGACGCTGGCCTGTCGCTGCGGATGCTTGAGTCTTTTGGCGTAGGCCCTGAGGATGAGACGCTCGATGCTGTCCTTGGGAACGGTCGGCACTACACCATTTACCTGTCCCGCGTGCTCATTATCCATTGGTTCTCTAAAACACAAGGAAAACATTTTTGGTGAGAGAGAGGACAAAGATAGGGTACAAACAGCCAAAGGAATACTATGAGAATGTCTATTCTACCTGTCGCAATATGGAAAAGGGGGGGGCAGTAAGACAAAAAAGGGTGAGAGTCAAAGAGACATTCTAGAAAGATTCGTTCTTTCTGCCACCTACTCCAGTGGTATGGTATGCATACGCAGTGAGTAGTAGGCCTTCTAAACATCAAAAGTAGGATACATCGTGAACTTTGGATCAATGACGACAGTCACGGAGAAGCCATAAAGGAATAATTCACAAAGCACTCTGCAGATAACTCTATGAACTATGAACGGTGAGTCAAGCAGGTAAGGGATTACGCCCAAAAATAAGTAAATGAATAACAAATAAAAAAATAAAATGTCTTCAAGGCACCTTTAACTATATGTTAATATTAAATATATAGATACAATGTGCCTGATAAAGCAAAGTAGCGGAGGGTGAAAGGATGAGATTCAACCACATGTTGTTAGTGTACATGCCAAGACATGCCCTTGCTAGGCTGCCCAATTAAGATGACTTTATAGCTATATTCAAAATATCCACTCGCCCACTGTATAGCTAACATAGCCCGTCAATTCAAACACACTAACTGTCAATTCATTGCAAGGTGCCTCAAATCACAGGGAGGAGATCAATACCCTTTAAAACAACGCCGGTTTTACGCAGTGGTTGGTGGCACTGAGCGGCATGGCTTAAGCATATACAGTGACGTTTTTTTTCGTAGCATCCAAACAGACGAAAAACGCCACTTTTTAAACCGTTTTACCATTATACAGCCTTAAAAGAGCGGCGTCCTGACAGTTTAAAGGCTGTAAAGTTACGAAAGTTGGCATCATTAGCTCGCTAAAATTGAAAGGAAAAGCTTATGACTGTTAGCGCACCAAGTAATCAGTAAATTGGATAATGTGACAAAATAAATGCAACACTACCGATCAATATTTGTAACTTGGTGCTATGAAAAAGCTATACGTACTGAGTTTTTTGGAGCGCGGTGTCCGTGGCTGGAGATTCCATGACACTTTGTAGACTAGAGTTAAGTACTGAGTGAGTAGCTGACAGCACGACACCTCACATCGAACTAACCTTCTCTCACGTACCACCACAACTTTAAAGCACTTTCAACTTTCAAGCCTTCGACCATTTCCGCGTATGTCACATGATGACATCAGATAGCACGTCACAACCTTGGGATACAACTTTCTAGAGTTTACATCATACCCAGAACATTCCAGAAAGCGGGTTTTGTTAAAGGTACCATATAATGCATTTATTCAGTATTTTAAATAGTTTTCTGATGTCTACAGAAGGACGGTTCGGGGCGAAAAATGTCCAGATGCGGTTTTACACGTCTGGCTTACAGCTAGGCACCGTGATGGCTCACACAGACAGTGACATGTCAAAATAAATCGCTAAAAACTGAGAGTTGATCCATGGAGCATATGGGCATCTAAACGTGTATGTTTGAGCTTTCATTGGAGCTGGAAATAGATGTTGAGCAACAGCCAGTTGCTCGGAGATTGGAAACGAACGCTTTTGAGTGGTACGTTTTGTCGTATAGTGTTTCCAGTAACAATCAGCCCTCACTTCAGCCTAGCCACAACAACGACTATGACCATAACCTTTACTTTGGTTTTAGCATTTTAACAACAACATTGTAATTATTTTGCTGCTCTGTCAACAATGATTTAACGATGCTAGTTTGGACATGCTGTTTTTATTAGGAACGTCGGACAGCCAGGGCAGCTCCTAAATGTGTTGTTTGTTGCTGCTTTCAAATTTCGTGACTTCAATAGACTATCGATTAGGCTACGTATTTGTTCAGGTAATCAAAAGTACAGACAATATGGAAGCCTCTTGTCAATGTCAGTATCACAGACTTAGTGATGTTGTTTACTAATCCCCTGCACGCTTGCCCCTCGAGAGAGAAAATATAGCCTAAAATGCAGTCTGATCTAGGTTAGAAATGAAGACACTCATAATAATGACGAACATGGTGATTGATGTGGCGCTTTTATTTTGCTTTAGCATCATACAAATATGACTCACTAATAAACTCCGTGCCAAATAAATACTCAAACAAACAATAGGCCTACGTGCTTTCCTCCTCTCCTTTCCCTGCAGATGAGGACACTTGCCAAGTTGCCCTACATCTGGTTTGTCAGCTAGTGCGGGGTTTTCCCTTCATTCGTGGTGCTGTGCAAAAGAAGGGCGTTCCTTTTTTTTAAATTTATTTGCACCTTTGCTTTGATTCTTTAAACATTTTGAAGTATTATTTGAAATAAATAAAAAAATCCGTGAAACTTACAAAATGTTGATTCTATCTTGATCTCTATTTACTGGTTTGACTGTGTGTCCTCCCTTTTTGGCTTTTGAAAAGAGAAGCTTCCCTTTATTTATGTAATTTGTGGATGGCCAGAATTCTCATTGAAGAGCATTCCTGCAAGGTACAACATAAACCATAAGACAAGCAGCCACAGAGACTGTTCATTGCCATTGTGAATGTCACATGTGTATCTGCACACCAATAGAAAAGTAAGTAACTGGTGAAAATAAAATTATAGTGATAATGTAAAGTTATACCATATGCTCAGCAAATTGCTATAGCACTCTTCTAAATACTGCATTACCTGTGTTGTTACAAGTGCCTTTCAGACAGAACAGAACGGCTATCGACCGTTAGATTTGAAGTCTCCTGGCCATTGTTCATGATTTGACACCTTCACAGGTTTGACACGGTCTAAACTAAAGAATGCACAGTGAAGGCACAGTTGGTTGATGGCTAAGAAGGTCCCTCTTCTGCGTGGTCAGACATTACAAACCCTGTTGCACACAGGACAAGTGTCAAAGAGGCGAGGAGCCATTTAAAAAAAACTACGAACTTAGTATCCCCAATACGATGACGATTTGCCACTACAAGGAAAAGAACAAACAAAGAAACATTATTGAGCCTATTAGTGAAAATCATTCACACAATCAAAGCTTGGGTGAAAACATTGCTGCATTTTGTAGAAAAAATGTAACTTTGAATAAATGTTCAAGATCCTGTTAAAGATACACATGCCTGTTGACAGTTCAGTCCTTTGGAAAGGGTATGAGAAGTGGTGACATCGCCTTCACTGCCTGGAACAGTCCATTTCTGCACATGGTCTGCCATTTTGGTTGTTGTTGGTCAGTTGTCTTGTTCACAATACTTGTAGAACTGCTGAAGCTGTGCAGATCCACATAGCCTGGGCTAGAGAGTGGGCGGGAGTATGTTCAGAGTTCACGGGTATACATTTTACTGAGAAACCACAGTTGTGATACAGTGGAGGATTGTTGGAATCTTTTGCATATAAGGGATTTGCATGTGAATGACAACACAACAGTATTTGAGATTCACGGATTGTAGCTCCCAAATGAAGGGGGCGGGAGAGACAAACAAGCGCTGCACAATGCACCCAGAGTTGGCGGACGCGCGAACCCAGATGGAAAAAAAAAAACGAGAACAATAAAGGAAAATCGTGTATGTAACCAGTAGTGGTAGGTGACGTTTTGAAACTGACTTGGGGAATTTGGACTTGGGGGCGGGAGAAGGCGGTAGGTGTGTATACAATAAAGAGGATTGACTGACTACGGATTTGCAGTGGTGCTGTCATGACTGCATTAACCTAATCAACTTCACGTTACAAGTATGTCAAGGTTACCTTTAATCACAAAGAAAGAGAAACCGTTTCAAAATGCTATTCCAGATGTTTAGCTAAGATACAGATGGGAGAATAGGATGTGATATGCCCCATGTGAGGGACGTACTGACTTCAAAGTGACCCAGGAGAAAGGAGATAACAACATTTTATCTATTTTAAGAAATATCTGATTGAGAATTTCAGTAAAAGTTTTTTTTTTTTTTTTTGCAAAAGGTTTTAACCAATCTGGCTAGAAGGGGTTGGAGTTAGGTGAAAAGTATAACAAATTATAATGGATATGTTAAAGAAAATGCTCACTTATATACAGTATGTGTGTTTCTTTCTGTTTGGTTGTATAAAAGATGATGTAGGGCTGTTTATCCTTATCACGGTTTATTACCCGGCCAGAGGTACGACCTTCATCCCATGTCTGCAGAACTGTAATAAACGAAGCTTATGATACCTTAGGCCTCGGTGAGTCAGCTTCAAGAAAACTAACCAGACTGTACTTGCAATAACACTCTACAGACCCACAGAGCATTTTTTCTCTTTCACAGTCAGACACTTAACAGTGAGTGAGTTATATCCCCTTGGCACTATAATGTACGTGCTAGCCTACTGTAAAGTGGGAAGCTTACGATTTGACATTGAAAAGCTTTCCTGTCACCAATCACAGTTAAAATATACTGCCCTGATGATGATGTCATATTGCTCAATTAAATAGATAACATATACATCATTGCACATTGAAGCCGGTGAGGGCTGGGCAGGAACTGCTGATAAGACAGGCAGAAGGAGAAGAGGAGGAACGAGAGACAAGAACAGAGAGAGGAGAATGAGAATAGGGTACAGGTCCTAGTGGTACAAGAGGCAGAGGATCTAGAGGAAGAGGAACAGAGAGAAAGCACTGCCCACACACACACAAAAGACAACATGGCAAGCATATTGTTACATTTGTGAGGTAATTTGTAAACTGGTCTGGTTCACCTCGAGATAAGAAGTTGTTTAGTGATGCTAAACAATGCAACTTCTTTGAGTAGTAACCTAGAACTTCCATACAGACATAGCGAGTCTCAAATATCAGTGCGTAATGCACACAACTAGGCTATATTAATGTTATAGCGAGTACAAATAACACTAATAGATAGTTAGGTGGATAGATTACTTTATTGATCCCCCAAAGGCAAATTGCAGAATCACGAATCAATATACATAGCCTAACTAGGAGGAGTTGGGCAGCATATTGGGTGAGCTAGGGTCTGATTTACATATAGACTGTAAAATATGTTAATGATCCAATAATATGGTAAACAATTTCAATAACATTACAGGTAACTTTGGTATAGGCCTGCACTTACCATACGGAACTAGCTTACTTCTACGATGAATAACCCGCATTCAGTCCATACAATGTTTTATTGTTATTTATTGTCATTCTAAAAACCTGTTCAGATTTTACAGTTGTACAATCTGGCATGCTTGTATATTAATCCAAAATAACATTGAATGATAACACTGGCAAAGTAAATGGAAAGTATTTGAAACTTCAGGTCCAGAAGAGGGTCTTTTTTTTTTTTTTGGTTTTCTGATCAGGTCAGAGTCTGCTTCAGTGTTTCGCTTTAGAAGTATGAATAACTTATGGCACAATACAGTTCCTTCTCATGATGGAACTGTGAGGTGAAAACAAAAATGTAAACGGAGAGTTTTCCTAAAAGAATCACAGATTTCTTAGGAGGGTGACCAAACAGTGGTGGGTGAGCGCAACGCAAAGCTGGTCATGAAACCAGCGTGGAGGTTTCTTCTGCAGGCAAGTGTGATCGTGTTAACCCACAATGACCGGTGATATTTACTTTCTTTTCCTTTCGACTTCAGATAGATAGACTTCAGTGAAGTGGCTTTTGTGTTGTAGATCACGGTGACATGTTGGAGCGTTTCACTTGATATTCTAGTATTCTTGGTCAGTAACTCCACGACTAGGCTAAGGCCTCTCTGGACCACATGACTTGGTTGTTAGGAAGAGGTGGGGTGAACATGACTTTTTCAGTCATGACATTCAGCCACTTGAGAATATGATGTCACAACGTTCACATTGAAGAAAAATGTTGAAGAAAAAAAAAAAAAGATAAAACATTCAAGTAGCTCCATCTTTGTACAAAATAAAATGTACGATCATTCTATTGTAATTCATAAATTAAATATTAAAAAAAAGAAAATAATGCCAACAGTTTACACCAACGAAGAGGTAACGGAATCCCGTGCACAACAATGCTTAAAATTCACAAATAATAATCAGACTCAAAATATAAAATAGCACATCAGATCAGATCAGATCAAGTCATATATATTTAAATCACTCTTCAGAGAAGGTGGAAGCAGGTAGAACATGTACTTGTTGACTTTCACAGCTGTGCAAACACTGACCTGGACAAGTGAGTGGTGCATGGCCCCGAATGGCAGCTCGAAGGTGAGATTAACCAACAGATCTCTGGCTAGTGACCTCAAACACAGATCTGTGTTGAAAACTAAGCGAACGAAACCAAAGCAGAATAAAAATGAAGGGTGACTTTGCCCCCCGGCCTTCCTCCCGTCCTCCCAAACTATGTGTGTGTGTGTGTGTGTGTGTGTGTGTGTGTGTGTGTGTGTGTGTGTGTGTGTGTGAGAGTGAGCATTACAAAGGAATCCCCTTTTGGGTCGCACGCACACGTCAATGTTGTCTTTTCCGTTGCCACTTCCATGTTGGTCCCGTTTCACTGGATTGTGAATGCTGCTTAAAGATACCGCGGAGTCAGCGACTCCAACCCCACGTGGAAAATTCGACGTGTGTCATGGCCAACCAGACCCCCCACCCCCCACCACTTCCTTTGGCCATTTAAAAACATTAATGTAATGTAAACGTAAACCAACAAAATGCACAAATGTCATCCATTCATATTGCATTGAATGTGGCTCAGTTTGTTTTTTTCTTTCTGCTATTTTCTTTTTCTCTCTCTAAAGATAAATAAGTCACAGTCACACTACCACCACACGCAAAACAACTCATAGAGAACAGAGGCGAAGGAAATGACAGATCCAAATGTAATGTACTGTACATAGATCTCTTTATAGACACATAGGATTCATTCTTAGCCACAATGCTACACATCCCCCAGAAGCTTCCAAGAAGCAAGTTTCCAAAATGGCTTCTTGTCAGCCATTTTCTTGACTCTTGAGTTTTTTTTTTAGCTGGGCATGGAGAGATATCTGCCAGTGCTGTTTGCGTTGATCTCAGTCAGTTCAAAATCGACACACGAATATGTCAGAAATGAGTCACTGGATGATGGGGATACCACCGGTAACGTCTTTGTGTGTGTGTGTGTGTGTGTGTGTGAGTGTGTGAGTGTGTGAGTGTGTATGTGAGTGTGAGTGTGTGTAGGACTACACAGGTCCGCACCCTAGTCCCCTCAGTCCACTGTTTGGTGTTCCAGATGCCACAACCTTTCTCCTGTGTGAATTGGTGTTAAGGAATGCGAATATGTGTGGCTTCTCCCAGAATCCCTGTGTGAGTCAACTACTCTTTCTTGAGGGGCAGGGGTCGGGGGTCATAGAAGGGCAGTGTGTGGGGCCACAATGTTTTCTCAGCTTATGGACCACACCTCTGGCACACGACAGGATGTATCCAGGTGGCCCAGTCAGAAGGTCAAAAGGTCACACACTCAAAGCTGTGACACCATGATCTCGGTCTTCAGCCCACAATAACCCTGCATTAAGAATGCGAAACCCATCCAACCTGATTGCGAAAACCATCTAACTTTACAAACTCTGGTGTGCCGACAGGAAAACTAATAATTACACCCACGGTCCCCCCCCCCATTACAATCAATCATTCAATAAATAAACCAATCAATAAATAAAAAAAACAACAACAATAATAATAATAAAAGCCAATAAATACATGTCAAAGAGAAAAACACCCCAAACTGCCATGGTAGAGATACACTAATGCAAAAAACATCCTTGACAAGGCTGAGTCTGTCCTGCTCACAGTAGTCTTGTGGAAGAGACACCGAGCAGGGTATGTCCACATGTAACAATGTCTCATCCCTGTGTCCATTCCTGGTTTTCCCCACTCTCTCTCTCTCTCTCTCTGTGTGTGTGTGTATGTGTGTGTGTGTGTTAAAATCAGAGAGAAGAACACTCCAGACAGACAGATATTTATGCCGTCTCAGGAAGGGCCGAGGAGAAGGTGACCTTTTTTTTGACATTTGTGAACTTTGACCTCAGCGAAGTTCCATTTGCTTCGCGCCCGGCGTCAGCTTGGCCTCCCACACACACATACGCATGTCACACGGCCGTCTCCAGGTCCTCATGTGGAAGCGGCTGGCCCTTGAGGTGACTGTCCAGGTAGGCCACCAGCTTGGGGTCCCCGGCCTCCTGGGCCTTGTCCTTCGGAGTCTTCCCCTGGGTGAACACACACACTTTAGATTCACATCCATCGAGTGAACACACACCCAATAAGCGCAACAATTCTCAGTATCAATCTGAAAAGCGTTGAAAAGCGGAAGTATGAAAGGAAGGACAGTTATTAGTAAGCAGGACAGGAGGTTTTTTTCTCCAACTTTATTTATGTTGCTGCGGCACATTACAGGAAAGCCTATTACAAACCACTGGCAAGTCATAGTCAAGATCTAGTCAAGATTACAGCACAGAAAACACATGGTGTAGCTGATTAAACTTGACTGCACTCAGATAGTACTTGGTGTCGTGAATTATTCAGAACTAAAACTGAGATACGTGAAATGTTGTCGAGGTCTCTCTTGAGGTGTGTCTGTTGTTGTCTCTGGTAGTGGCATGTGTTCTAACCCGAGTATGGAGGGGGGTTGGTTTTGGACACCAGACACCACTGTTAAACCTTCTGGAGGTGTTGTGGGCCTAATTCAACGAAACACTGATGAAGGAAGGT
>NC_045167.1:5020927-5025927 GCF_900700415.2 Clupea harengus | reverse complement strand
CCTACCGGTACATTGAAACAAATTAACTTTACACAGGCTAAAAGTAATACAATAGTGATGCATATTATTAGTTTTGCCAGTTACGTTAAGTGCACTGTTGCTTTAAGAGAGATACTGAGAAATCGCGTGGAGCTAAGCATCCATGCGGCTGCATCCATGCTAGCATCCTAGCTCCACAAAGCCACCGTAAACACAAAGCCACCGTATACAGTCACAGGTATCATAATCCATAAATTAGCCGCGTCATTGTTTAAGCCGCGAGGTTCAAAGCGTGGGGAAAAAGTAGCGGCTTATAGTCCGGAAATTACGGTAGTTACACTTCTGTGCGCACACCACAGAGTCAGTTCACAACATGTCTGCTACTGCATGTTGTCACGCTATACGAGAGCATGTAACATCACGGAACCATTTGAGGGACAGGACAGGGACATGTGTGTATTCTACAGTACACACACACACAGACACACAGACACACACACAGACACACACACAGACACACACACAGACACACACACAGACACACAGACACACACACAGACACACAGACACACACACACACACACTATCCAAATCAGTAATACAGTAAAATCACCCCACAGTTAAAAATACACATAACATTTCCTTATACAGGAAACAGAAACCACAACTTCTTTTGCAACATCAGTTTTAAGGGTGGAGTAGCACATATATTGCACCACCTTCACACACATATATTAAACACACAAACCCGCCATATACTTCACACACATATATATTAACCACACAAAACCATATTTTGTTTATTTTGTCTTGTATGATTACTGAGCATCTGTACAGCCTGGGGCACCCAGGTCTGTTCTTTTTATGAAGACTCACCTGTGCCTTATCAATGCGATAGAACCGATCTGCTGATGTAGCTGAGGAAGGGGAGGCACACAAAAGCGTATCATTAGTGATTAGTAGTAAGTATAATTACAAACAGATCACTGCTACATTACACTGCCATACCTGTGATTACAACTACTGGACACACACACACACACACACACTTCATGATTATCAGTATCTACATCATCACTACCAATTGATTACTGCCATCATTATCAACACCACAATCATCATCATCATCACCATCACCATCACATCTGGGGTTGCAGGGTTGCCATGGGCACTCATGTGGTTGCCATGCTCATGCGTGTGCGGGAACATATTGTCACTAAGGCCTACATTTTTTTTTTACTATTTATAGACGTTAAAGAGTAGGCCTATGATTGATATTATTTGACAGACTGTAAATAAAATATAACTGAAGGTCTGATCTGATCTGACAACCCTCCGTTCTGTGGTGGTGTGCAGCACACCCAGCTGAGGACAGTAAGACAACTGTTGAAAATCATGGTTCTAATACAGTGGTGTGGTGAACATGAAGCAGTTTTGCAAAACAAGTGTCATTAGGCCTGTGCACAGAGACTAGGGTTTTGTTAGGTCAAGCAGAATGGCCCGTGTGCAGAGGTGAGTGTCTTGTAAGGTCAGGCAGAATGGCCTGTTCCCAGGGATGAGACTTGTTTTCGAAAAACAGGCCTACAGGTGCAGGCCGACGGAGACAGCCAAGCATTCATAGAGGGGTCTCGGGATAAGAGATGCAGACAAGTCAAGGGCAGGCGAAGCCTCCCAAAAAGTTGTAATCAGGCTCTTTGCAACATTGGCAAGGATACCAACCTGCTCTCACAAGTCACCATTGTCCTAAAAGGTTTCTCCGTAATAAGTGAGCGAGAATATTCTGATTGTCTGAGCGTGGGTAAAATGTATAGGTTTGAGAGAATATTCTGATTGGTTCAACTTGGATAAGTTTGGGATTTTCAATTGGTTCAATTTGAAGTTTTAGGCTTTTGATTGGAAAAGCATAGTGACGAAATAGGCCATTTAAAAAAGTTAGTGCACTGGTTATTTGGCTGAGCTGCTCCATGGACCACCACTCCGATTTGAATGAAAGTCTGCAAGAGTAAATCAACTTCAGTTCATCGCATTCGGTCTTCTCACTCTCATTGAAGTATCAACTCTAAGATTTGGAGAGGTTGTTTTGGCTACAACACAACCCCCTGCTCTGAATGGGGTGGTGTGCAGCACACCCAGCTGAAGACAGTGAAACCCTTCTGTAAGTGCACTCTCCTGTCCAACAGTATCACAAGTAGGAAGGGTAATGTTAGACCAACACTTAAGGAGGAGTGATTAATATGAGTGATTGAATATTCATGGTCTTTTTAAAAATGACATTAAAAGGGGATTAATTTACATTCTACAATATTACAATATACACAGACAATAGTGATGTTATAGCTAGGAAATGGTCAAACCAGCTTGCATTACCTAGCCATGGTGTAGTTTGAGTTGCTCTCATATTCTGCTCAAACGTAATGTACTTGTTAGCTAGCTTATTTCAAGTCGGCGTCTCGTTAAATAACATTTAGTCAAATCGACACGTCTGTTGTTTAAGCAGAATGTCGGACCAATTTACACCCAGTTATGAAACAAAACAGGGTTCTCATGTCGGTTTGTGACCTATTTCTCTCCCTACCGCACGTCCATCTATCCGTGCCATCTGGGCCGCCTGACTAATAAAGGAAGGGGTTAATCTGCAAAGCAGCTGTTGGGGAAACCCCCTGACAGTACGAATGGAAGTTCCGTGGAACTTCTGATATTTGCAAGTTGCTACATTTTATATAGCCTATTACAACAACAACAACAATAACAACAACATCATCATTGCCAGATCAACATCACTAACTGTTACTAGAAGATCAACATCACTAACCGGCACTATCATTTTATCATTATAACCTTCATCATCACCACCACCAACGCTACCATCAACATCAACACAATCATCATCATTATCAGCACCGACACTAATATCATCATCATCATCAGCAGCAGCACCAATACTAATATCAACAACAACATCATCATCATCATCACCATCATCTCAGACTTACAGTCCAGGAAGCTCCAGTTGGCGGAGAGCCTGTGTCCAGAGATGGCCCTGGGCAGGCTGCGTCCATCCTCCTGTGGAAGAGCGGCAGGGTCAGACACACAAACAGCAGCTCCAGAACCAGCTCCAGTCTGAGGCGGGCCGGGCCAGCACGCACGCATGCATGCAGGTTAGAGAGAAATCAAAGTCATTGGTTTTTACCTGGCACTGCACGCGCCGACCAGCAGAGGGCGCCTGGTGCAAATCCTGCCAACAGAGCCCAGAGTGCTGTCAATCAACAAGGCCATTATCCACACAACTGTTGCTGCTGGTGGTTCAGACATTCATTTACACACACAAGCACACTCAAACACACACACACAGACACACACACACACACACACACACACACACACACACACACAAGCACACTCAAACACACACACACACACACACACACAAGCACACTCAAACACACACACAAGCACACTCAAACACACACACACACACACACACACAAGCACACTCAAACACACACACACACACACACAGACACAGACACACACACACACACACACACACACACACACACACACACACACACACAAGCACACTCAAACACACACACACTCTCTCTAAGTGTGAAAATATCCCCTTTAAATCCTTAATGATACAACTGGCCCAACTGAAATGAAATAACTCACTGGGCCTTTACTACTGGCCCATTCCTAAACACACAGACACACACACACACACACACACACACACACACAGACAGACACAGACACAGACGCAGACGCAGACGCAGACGCAGACGCAGACACAGACACAGACACAGACGCAGACGCAGACACAGACACAGACACAGACGCACAGACAGACAGACACACACACAGACAGACACAGACGCAGACGCAGACGCAGATACAGACACAGACAGACACCTTGAATTTATGATTACTGAATATCAGGTCACTCTGCACATGCCTGGACATGCCCTGTGAGATTAGTGTCAGCGGACTAAAAACCCAGCCTCTGACCCACTCACTCACTCACTCACTCACTCACTCACTCACTCACTCACTCACACACTCACACACTCACACACTCACTCACTCACTCACTCACTCACTCACTCACTCACTCACTCACACACACACACTCACACTCACACACACACACACACACACACACACACACACACACACACACACACACACACCTTGAATTTATGATTACTGAATATCAGGTCACTCTGCACATGCCTGGACATGCCCCATTAGGTCAGCAGATTAAAAACACAACCTTTCACCCTCTCATAAACAGACATAGACACACACACACACACACACACACACACACACACACACACACACACACACACACACACACACACACACACACACAAACACACACACACAAACACACACACACACACAAACACACACTCCTCACCTCCTGCAGCCTGTCAATGTAGAGTCTGCATGTCTCCAGATCACAGTCCCCTCGTACCACCACAATGCCCACTGGGATAGCTGAGAATAATACACACACACACACACAGACAGATAATGCAATCATAGACAATGCATACACAAAATACTTCTATTCAATTCACAGAATACCTGCATTTTCATGCAACTGCCAGGCATCTCCTACAGACACTTTCTAGTGGATTATGGGAAATGTAGTCACTTACAAATATCTCTGATCCGATCTTTGTCGAACTGTAGCCTCTCGTACTCCTGCAGTGTGATTCGGTTCACACGCAGACGCAAGCGATCCGGCACAGCATGGGGACTGTACATAGACCACACACACACATACACACACACAGAAGTATGTACACTAAAGATGCAGTGCTGAAATATACACTGACAAATAAACATTCAGATATTCAATAAACAACACACACTCACAATAACTTAAAAACAAAAATTATATATTTTACGAAAGAAGGGAATCTCTTTTCCTTGGTCATACCCACTGATCTACAGTCAAAACAAAACAGAAAGAGGAGTCTGTGCCGTGGCCCCTGTGGCGTTAAATTCTT
>NC_045167.1:4985927-4990927 GCF_900700415.2 Clupea harengus | reverse complement strand
GCGATGAGACGGTATTCAGAGAGAGACAGATGGAGTTGGAGTCTGTGTGTGTGTGTGTGTGTGTGTGTGTGTGTGTGCGCGCGTGCCAGTGAGTGTGTATATGCGTCAGCCTGGCTGCACGCATACATGTCAAAGTCTGTTCCTGTCATTTGAATTATTTGGTGTGAGCATGTGTGTGCACGTGTGTCTCTGTGTCTGAACCTAGGTATGTGTGCGTATGCATCTATATTAATACATGTGTTGATTCGCATGTGTGTGTTAGCGTGTGTGTGTGTGTGTGTGTGTGTGTGTGTGTGTGTGTGTGTGTGTGTGTGTGTGTGTGTGTGTGTGTGTCACAGCATGGAGCGTGGATGAGTCAGCGGCATGTGATATGTTCTCTTCTGTTCTGTTCCGTTCTGCTGTCCTCCAGAGCCGGCTATCTCTTCAACTGCTAAACGCACAGTAGACCAGCTGCCAGTAAGAGAACATATAAGCTATATTGGGACAGAGAATACACCAGCCATGTTCAGGCTATATACCATCATTCCACTCCATTAAAAAACAACATACCTATGACACAATGACGTGGGGAAACTCCCTTCTGCAGTGAGGACCACAGTGCATATGTGTTGGACTATTGAAAACTAAATATGGACCAACACGTCAACATACTGTCGATAAACTGTATATACAATATCCACACGTCAACATACTGTCAATAAACTGTATATACAATATACTGTCGTCGTATCAAGGCAAACCTGCTCCCTTAAATCGTACAAAGTCCTACTAAATACCTAAACACATGGACCCAAACTGTTTTTTTTTTTAATCCAATCCACTGGTAGCAGACAGCTCACAGTAGAGCAGCTATCCAGCACAATAATAATGGTCAGTCTGTTCATCGCATCAGCTATACAACATTTAGCTTTAGATACAGTGCCCACTCCTCTTTAACATGCAAACCATTTATGGTCAAGCATATGAACTATTTACTGTCATGGGGCCAGGCCTTCAGCAGCTGGGTAATGAAGGTCTTGGTGTTTTAAGGCTGACTCTCACTCATGCCCAGTCACCCACACAGCTGGCGTGGGCACAACAAGAAAAGAGAGAGAGAGAGAGAGAGAGAGAGAGAGAGGGGGGGAGGGAGAGAGAGAGAGAGAGAGAGAGAGAGAGAGAGAAAAGAAAACGTGGAAAAGGAGAGAAAACGGGTGGAACGAGTGTTCCGCCGAGCACCTGACACCCCGCTGAAAGTTTCAAATCCCCGGCTAAAATTATCCCCTTTCGGACAGACACACACACCCACACCCACACCCACACACAGAGGAGAAGGTCGTGTTACAGGGCACTCTTGTGTAAAGTGAGATAGGCTGCTGGACACACACACACACACACACACACACACACCTTTGGTCCCCTGCGGATATAAATAGAAACAGAGGGGTGACGATGAACGCATGGTTGGAAAGGTGCCATTGTGACGACCGCAGGGAAGCGGGAAGGGGATCGGCCAACACCCACACACACAAACACACACACACACACACACACACACACACACACACAACTGTGCACACACTCAAACACGCCCGCACAAATGCACAGAAAACACAGGGAGACACATGGGTGGACACAATTTATGAAAAACAAACACACCCTCACTCACTACTAGAAATATACAGCCATGCATTCAACACTGGTATATGACTACACATATTCATAACCCTAACCACTAAAATCTAATTAAACACTAGATTCAGACTAGCAATTAAATGTTTTGCCAGAAATAAAGTACATACTAACACACACACCCACACACACAAATACACACCCACACACACCCACACACACAAATACACACACACACACACACACACACACACACACACACACACACAGAAGTGAATGCTAACAGCCACACAGATGATCTGCTAGAAAGGGAATCAGATCTATCTACATACCTACCTATCTACCTATCTATCTCTCAACCTGTTTATCTGTCTATCTGTCTCTCTCGATCTAACTGTCTATTTATCTACCTATCTACCTATCTACCTCTCTACCTGTCTATCTCTCAACCTGTTTATCTCTCTATCTGTCTATCTCTCAATCTAACTGTGCATGTATCTATCTATCTGCCCAGGCTCTGACCACTTACAATCCCCCCACTGCTCGCTCATTCAATTACACCCACACACACACCCACACACCCACACGCACACACGCAGACACACCCACACCCACACGCACACACACGCAGACACACCCACACCCACACGCACACTCACCCACATACACACACACACACACACACCAGCTTGTCCATTCATCTACATAAAGAATTGAAAGGCAGGAAGGGAACCTTCCCTGGAATTGATCCAGTATTCACACACACACACACACACACACACACACACACACACACACACACACACACACACACACACACACACACACACACACACTGATTCAAATTCCCAGGATAGACACTAATGACAACATCGAATTTCAGGTTTGGTCCACACAGTGCTCCACAACACAACACCAAACACACACACACACACACACACACACACACACACACACACACACACAGTGCTCCACAACACAACACCAAACACACACACACACACACACACACACACACACACACAGTGTAGAGTGGTCCTGTTCATCTCCACAAATGAACAGAAACCCAAACAGACACACTTGCTCAATCCAAATACCAGGAAAGACAATAATAACACCACAGCAAATTCCAGGCCTTGCACATAAGAAACATGTTCCACACACACACACACACACACACACACACACACACACACAGAGTGCACAACGTTTCAGTGGAAATTAATCTAGCTGAGTGCGAGGAACAGCACAGGATGGCACACACACACACACACACACACACACATACACACTTTTAGGGCTGCATTTGAGTGCATTTAAGCTGGTGTCATCACTGGCTAGTGTACACAGGCAGCCATTAAACCAGACAAACAAAGCCTCACTCACGGTGACGGTTTCTGGCACTTCTCTGTGTGTGTGTGTTTGTGTGTGTGTGTTTGCAAAGATGTACAATATACTGATATACAGTGATTTACAGTGCCACCAGTGTGTGTGTGTGTGTGTGTGTGTGTGTGTGTGTGTGTGTGTTTGTGTGTGTGCGTGCGTGTGTGTGTGTGGTTTCCACTCTGAACTGAATAACAGTGTGTGCTGGTGCATAATGTATATTTCGCACACAGTACTAATGCAATATGTATGTTAGAACTGCAGTATCACAGTCTCATGAATAGGGTAGAACAAAGTGCAAGAACGTTGAAGTGGCACAGAACGTATGCAGAACATTAACCAATCCTTTAAAACACTTTAGCACCACTGTCTGTTTGTGTGTGTGTGTGTGTCTGTGTGAGTGTGTGTGTGTGTGTGTGTGTGGGTATACATGTGTGTGTGTGTGTGAGCGAGTGTGTAGGGGTGTTTGTTATCTTTGGGCCTGAATCAGGTGTTTATGTTTGTGGCCGGTGAGTTGGCTGGCGATCGTAATGCATAAAGTGCAATGATGTATGGTGTCGAAAATAATGAGCTGAACAGCACTGTTTGTAAGTTTGTGTGAGTGTGTGTATGTGCATGAGTGTGTGTATGTGCATGAGTGAGTGAGAGAGAGCGAGCGAAAGAGAGTGAGAGAGAGTTAACACGCAAACGTGGCATTTCCAACACCACCAGTGCACCACACCACACCACCCCACCCCCACCCTTCCCCTTGCCTCCCCATCCTCCTCCTATGACACCTTGCAGCAGGATAATATCACCCTTTCGAGCGTTTCCATGGCGACGGAGCGACTCAGCCATGTATTCATTCTGGAGCTCTTCTCCTGGAATGTCTCCGTGTTCTGCTTTGCCAGTAATCATCAGTGTCTGTGCCTCCACTGGGCACCAGGGCCTTCGTGACACCACCAGGAGCTGTCTCATGCCACAGATCCTCATCTCCAGCTTCCTCTTCGTCACCTTCATCTTCACCAACGTCGTCGGTGTCATCATCATCATCATCATCATCATCATCATCATCATCGGTGTCATCATTATCATTATTAACATCGTCACTAGTCATCATCAGCATTGCTACCGTCTTCATCTTCATCATCTTCAGCCGCAGCAGCAGCATCTTCTTCATAATCATTCGAATCATCATCATCATCATCATCCATTGAATTGGATTGAAGCACCTGTCCACCCTCCTTAGCATCATTGTCATCTTCATAACCATGTTCTTCCAAACCAACACCACTAACACCATCACCATAGCCAGAAACTAGTGGAAATACTGCCCTTATGGCCAAAAAATTAACTGTTCTGTCCTCGGAGGGTCGGTAGGCAATTTATTTGACAAAAGGGGAGTAAGGAAATGAAACGTATCTATGGCGATGACCCAACTTCAACACCCTGTAAAAACAGCAGAAGGTTCCCAGCACTCCAGTGAGGCTTCAAAGAGGTTTATTTTTGTTTTGGTTTTTACATTTCTAGGGTTCATAAGGATCACCAGGGTAGACACTGAGGATGACAACATGTCAAAACATGTCCAACAATGCCCACTTGTTCTATTTCCTTATGACCTGAATGTTTATCTAGTGAATTTTTGAGTGTGTACCTCGTCGTTGATTAATTGGATCGTTAAACTGGATGGTAGCTGCACCAGCTAAAACAATACAAAAAAAGATTCTTCTGAGAACTGGTTTATACTTTACTTTACATTTCTTTGCCCTGGAAACATGTAAATAATCACGAACAAATCAAATGGTGCTCTGAACGTATCACCAAAGCTTTCCACTAGACCTTTAAAACAACACCATTGCTGTAGTTATTTTTTCGACAACAAAAACTACATATTTATTGCACCTTTAAGAGGATTATGTTGCGCTTGTGCACACTGTTGCTTGTTAAATGAAAGCTGGATTTAAACTGCAGTCTCCTAAGCCCTTGATGTGGAATCCTACAAGCCCTTGACGTGGAATACTACAAGCCAT
>NC_045167.1:4975927-4980927 GCF_900700415.2 Clupea harengus | reverse complement strand
TGTCATTGGACCAGATGTGCTCTGCAGACTTCAGATAGTAACAGCTGACCAGAGATCAGTCAGTCACAATGAGAAGGGTGTGCAGGTCCAATAAGCAGCCCTTAATAAACACAGACTTCATGCAGCAGGGCAACAGACCTGAAAGCACATATTTCAGCTAAAGGCTCCTTCAGTGTTGGAATGCTCTTTATTGAGGCCAGTTTGGGAGACTACCAGAAAAGCACTGGTAAAGTGTTTGTGAAGTAATGGCTATTTTAGTTCCAAAACAGAACTTGTGTTTATTGAGGATGGTGTGTGTGTGTGTGTGTGTGTGTGTGTGTGTGTGTGTGTGTGTGTGTGTGTGTGTCTAGGCATTTGGTAAATGCATGGCAGGATGCTGTTGTCCTTTCTACAAAAATCAGACACACAGAGACGGGTGAAAGACACACGTTGACAATGGCAGGAAGGCATCACACACACACACACACACACACAATCTCACGTGCATACCAAGCACACAAAAATACACACTTACACACTCACGCACGCACATACACAAACAAACATGCCATACATGTCATGACCGGGTCAAAAGGACTACGTGTGTGTGTGTGTGTGTGTGAGGGGAGGGGAGGGGTAGTGACAGAGATGTATGCTAGAAAGGAGAAAGGTCAGGAAAGAGTTGTCATAGTAACCTCAGTAAAACTTCCTTCCAGTGCATTTAAAATTAGCATCTTGTCTTTTGCTTCACCCTCCCCCTTTCTCTCTCTCTCTCTCTTTCTCTTTTCCTTTCTCTAGCTCCAGCCATTTTTTCTTTGCCCATCTCAGCCCGTCCCTCCCTCTCTCCCTTACTCCTTCTCTCTGCCTCTCTCTCTCTCTCTCTCTCTCTCTCTCTCTCTCTCTCTCTCTCTTTCTTTCTCTCTCTTTCTGACAGTGTGGGGGTGTTTGGTGAGCAGCTGCTGTGCTCCCTCCCTTATTCCATCTCCATCCATCTCCTTTTGCTCTCTCTATCTGTCTCTTTCTCCCTCTCCATCCCTCTCTCTCTCTCTCCTCTTCTCTCTATCTGTCTCTTTCTCCCTCTCCATCCCTCTCTCTCTCTCTCCTCTTCTCTCTATCTGTCTCTTTCTCCCTCTCCCTCCAACCCTCTCTCTCTCCTCTTCTCTCTATCTGTCTCTTTCTCCCTCTCCCTCCATCCCTCTCTCTCTCCTCTTCTCTCTATCTGTCTCTTTCTCCTCTCCCTCCATCCCTCTCTCTCCTCTTCTCTCTATCTGTCTCTTTCTCCCTCTCCCTCCATCCCTCTCTCTCCTCTTCTCTCTATCTGTCTCTTTCTCCCTCTCCCTCATCCCCTCTCTCTCTCTCTCTCCTCTTCTCTCTATCTGTCTCTTTCTCCCTCTCACTCCATCCCTCTCTCTCTCCTCTTCTCTCTATCTGTCTCTTTCTCCCTCTCCCTCCATCCCTCTCTCTCTCTTCTCCTCTCTATCTGTCTCTTTCTCCCTCTCACTCCATCCCTCTCTCTCTCTCTCTCCTCTTCTCTCTATCTGTACTGTTCGCCCTCTCACTCCATCCCTCTCTCTCTCCATCTGTACTGTTCGCCCTCTCACCCTCTCTCTATCCATCAACCTCTCAGTCTATTTCAACTGTTTTCGTCTCCTCTCCTCTCTGCCTTTTCTCTCTCTCCCGCTCTCTCTATTCCCTTCAGCTTCTCCTCTCCTCTCCTCTTTCTCTTAAACCTCACACTATCACTCTCTCTTCTCTTTTCATACTTCTCCAAGTTTAGCCAGCGTTACCTTCTTTCCTCTTCTCCCCTCCTCTGACTGATTTCTGTCCAGTGCAGCTCAGCATTTTAGTATTTCTCCTTAAAGGTCTCTCTCTCTTGCTCTCTCTAAAGGTCTCTCTCTCTAGCTCTCTTTAAAGGTCTCTCTTTCGTTCCTTCTTTGTGTTTCTTGCTCTCCAGTAATCATTGGAATTTTGTACACCTCGAGGCCATTGCATCTTGACCTAAGCTAGAAATGTAAGATGTGTTTTGTACAGTTTCTAGATTGTAATAAGTATTTTATTCATTGTCAATCCCCCCCTCTCTCCCTCTGTTTCTCCCTCTCTCTCTCTCTCTCTCTCTCTCTCTCTCTCTCTCGCCCTCTCTCCTTTTGTCTCTCCCTCTCTCCTTTGGTTTCTCCTTTGGTTTCTCCCTCTCTCTTTCTCTCCCTTTCTCTCTCTCTCCCTTTCTCTCTCTCTCTCTCTCTCTCCATCTCTCCTTCTGTTTCTCCCTCTCTCCTTCTCTCCCTTTTTTTCTCTCTCTCTCTCTCTCTCCTTCTGTCTCTCCATCCCTTGCTCCGGCACAGTGGGGGCGTAACGGAGGGAGCAGCTGCAACTGAACACAAAACGCTCCATATTAGGGCAGAGTCCGTCTCCGTCTCCATCTCCGTCTCCGAGCCCAATCAGGCTCACACACTCCTCCTTTTCCAAACTCCCTCTTTTTCACCTGTCCTCTACCATCCACCTCTTCCTCCTAGAACCAAGCCTCATCCTCCTGAAACAGCCCCAACACACACACCCTGTGGACTAAAACACTCACACACACCCATCCTATCCCCTACTACAACATAACCAACACACACACACACATCCTTTCCCCTACTACAACCACACACACACACACACATCCTTTCCCCTACTACAACCACACACACACACCCTTTCCCCTACTACAACCACACACACACACACACACACACACACACACACACACACACCCTGTGGACTAAAACACTCACACACACACATCCTATCCCCTACTACAACATAACCAACACACACACACACATCCTTTCCCCTACTACAACCACACACACACACACACACACATACATCCTTTCCCCTACTACAACCACACACACACACACACACACACACACACACACACACACACACACACACACACACACACACACACACACACACACACACACACACACACACACACACACACACACACACACACACACACACACACACACACACACCCTTTCCCCTACACAGTGTTTCCCAAACCCCCCAGGGGTGAGCAAAGGGACGTAGGGGGTACGCGGGGGAAAAAATGTGATTTGCATTTTCAAAGTGAAACAGCCCATTACATTTTCAAACTGACCTTTAAATAAACATGCCACTTTAAATAGTCTGAATAGCCCAGTCGCAATGCCAAAAGTACACTCATTCAGGTTGCTGCACGAAAATGGATAAATGGTTAAAAAGAGTAAATCCCCGGTCCAGAGAGACACCAACCGCTACTACAAGTAGAAGGCCTACAATCGAGGATGCACCTGCCGGCGACAGCAGCCCAGGTTGCTCTTCCAAGTCTACCTCGGATCAGGATGTTAGCAGCAGTACAGTTGGTGCTAGCCAAGCTACTAGCTTTTTTGTGTGCAAATCAAATCGGTGTGACAGACAGTGTCTAATGAGACATAACAACGCACCTCAGTGGAAAGCCTTTGACGCCCTTTGCCACAACGTACTTATGTGATAGTGGGTTCTCAGCTCTGACGAGCATGAAAACTAAATACAGGCACAGACTGTGTGGAAAATGATTTAAGATTTTCTCAAATTCAGCCAGATATTGCAGAGATATTTGCATCCTCTCAAGCACACCCTTCTCATTAACCTGTGGTGAGTGTGTGTGTGTGTGTGTGTGATTTTTTTTGGGGGGGGGGGGGACTTACAAACATGAAAAAAGTGTGCAAAATGACTGTATAAATATAATGACTGTAAAAAGTTTGGGGAAAACTGCCCTACTACAACCACCACACACACACATCTTATCCCCGAATACTCCCACCACACACACACACACAAACACACACACACACACACACTTTAAGCCCTAAAACCCATCCCTAGAACACTTGCCTCCTACATGCAACACCTCGTACCTCGTCAGATAGTATACCATCCCAGCCTCCACATTAACCTCCATGTGAAGAAATAAATGAACTAATGATTTAGTAGGTATGCTGTATGTGTGCTGTAAGTGTACATTCATGATGGCATGCAAGCAGTGGTATGCTCGTAGTTAATATCCTGTTTCTCATTCACTTGCATCCATTTCCCAGACTCCACCTGGTGTTCTTACGGCTAGCTTACAGTACTGTGCTGTACTTACAGTGCATGCTTGTCACAGACTGATCTGGCTAAAGTAATGTCCTGCTGTAGTCAGGCAGTGGAGAGGCAGCATGTCTACCCATGTCTACGCAGGGCCACTGGGCTTCAGATGGGCATTTTTATGGGCCGGCTGGATTGGATCAGCTCAGTGTCTTCACTCCATCTCCATGAAACACTGCTTGACAACCCAGACACTCAGTGGACGGAAATGACTCTCTCTCTCTCTCGCTCTCCTTCTTTCTCCTTCTTTCTCTCTCTCTCTCTCCCTCTCTCCTTCTTTCTCCTTCTCTCTCGCTCTGCCTCTCCCTTTTATTTTTGCTCCATCTCTCTTTTTCTTCATCTCTTCTTCTCTCCCGCAACCCTCTCACTTTGAAATCTGTTTTAATCCCATCTCTTACTATTTTCTCTCTCTATATATTTATATTCTCTTAATTCAACTATCAAATCCCTAGTTGTCTCCTGTAGCCTCTCTCTGAATCATCTTTTTCCTCTCGCCACCCATCTTTCTCTCTCTCTCTCTCTCTCTCTCGCTCCATATCTCTCCCCTCACTTCTCTTTCCTCCTCTCAGTTTCCCTCCTTCCTTTACCTCCTGTCACTCCCTCCCTTCACCTCTCTCTTACTCTCTTTTCCCCCTCTCTCCATCCCTCCCTACCTCCCTCCCTTCATCTCTCTCTTTCTCTCTTATCCCCCTCTCTCTCTCTCTCTCTCTCTCTCTACCCCTCCCTTCATCTCTATCTGTTTCTCCCCTCTCTCTCAGTCAGCATATGCAGAGTAGACACCTGCAGAAGTCTCCCGTCAGCACGATGTGGCGACAGATAGATGATAATCACGTCTGCGCTCCAGTGTTTGCCATTGTCATGCTAAATTA
>NC_045167.1:4970927-4973427 GCF_900700415.2 Clupea harengus | reverse complement strand
AGAGAGATGAGAGCAATAAAGCAAGTGACAAAGATGAAAGCAAAATAGTCTGTACAGGAATTTATCACAGTCGTGCAGCATATACGCAAAGGCTAACAGCTGCCAAGGTGTCCATTACATGAACATACTGGAGGCGGCAGAGGGGAAAGTAGAGCCTGTAATATTATTATTATATAACGGGAAACTTCCAAGGTCATTATCCCACTTATAACCCGGTTACCACACATGTAGTCAGACAGGTATGACAGACATTCAGACAGGCATGTAGAGCCTGGAAGCATCTGGCTCTGTTTAAAAAGAAGGCAACCTGTTTAGTTTGTAGTGCTACTTTCTTTAGTCACGGACAAGAAAAATGTTGGGTAGCTTGCTTGGTTACAGTTGATTCCACTGTTGCTAAGCCTGAATCAGCTTGCTAGCTGTTCCTGATTCTATGCTTGCTAACTGTTCCTGATTCTACGCTTGCTAACTGTTCCTGATTCTATGCTTGCTAACTGTTCCTGATTCTACGCTTGCTAACTGTTCCTGATTCTATGCTTATGCTTGCTAACTGTTCCTGATTCTACGCTTGCTAACTGTTCCTGATTCTACGCTTGCTAACTGTTCCTGATTATACGCTTGCTAACTGTTCCTGATTCTATGCTTATGCTTGCTAACTGTTCCTGATTCTATGCTTGCTAGTGACCTCTGTGATGATCATTAACACCTTATCCATAGGCTAGCAAATGATGGCGCCACCTGCTGAGATCTAAAAGGAAAGAATGATGGTTTTGTGAGACAAGGGACACAAGGGACACTTGTCTCACCCAACATCTGCTCTGCTGCACCACAGGAATAACGTGAACATAGGAGAATGTTGGGTGATGTCAGAGATCTGATACAATTGGCTGACAGTGATACACGTGACCAGAGCTAATGCTAGTTAGTTGTTACATTTCCGTCAATGGGGAAAACAGCTAAAATTGCTGGACACCTGCCAGCCAATCAGAAAAGAGGTTTAAGGGAGTTTCTAGGGTATAAGGGAGTTTTCACTTTCAAGGGGAAAAAAAAGCTTCACAACTACAGGGGTCTGGTCCTAATGCCCTAATGGTTACACACACACACACACGCGCGTGCATGCATGCGAGCACACACACACACACACACACACACACAGATATCTCTCTCTCACATACACACATGCACTGATACAAACACACACACACCGATACAAACACACAGACAGACACACACACACACACACACACCGATACAAACACACAAACACACACTCATACACACACATGCACCGATACAAACACACAGACAGACACACACACACACACACACCGATACAAACACACAAACACACACTCATACACACACATGCACCGATACAAACACACAGACAGACAACACACACATGATGTTCTCCTGTTCAGTAGCACTGCTAATTCAGGGCAGTGCATTAGCGAGTGAGCTAGTGAGCGAGCCGCAGGTTAATGATTAAAACCCCAGACAGAGTCACAGAGTTTGGAGTTCACACTGTCCTCCTCAATCATTCTCCACTCAACCGCCCCCCCCCCCCCCCGCCCCCATCACTGCACTCCTCTCCCTCTCTCTCTTTCCATCTCTCTCAACGTCTCTCTCTAGCACACACCTGGATCATTCTCCCCTCAGCCCCCGCCCCATATCACCCGCTGCACTCCTCCGCCTCTTTCCATCTCTCTCTCTTATCCCATCCCTCTCTCAATCTCTCTGTCTCTCTCTCTGTCTCCATTGACCTTTCTCCATTTGTATCTGTCTCTCGGTCATACACCTAAATCACTCTCCCCTTACCACCACCACCTCCACTCCTCCTCCTCCTCTCTCTGTTCATCTCTTTCTTTTTCCATTCCTCTCTCTATCTTTCTTTCTGTCTATATCTCTATACCTCCCCCTTCTCTATTCATTTTTTTTTTTTTCAATTCAAGTGCTTCCATTTTTTACCTTCAATTTTTCAAGTGCTTTATTGGCATTACAAATAGGGCATTTTAATTGCCATACAAAGGATAAGAACTACAAAATAAGATTAGATACATATACATTTAATTAAATTAAATTTCAAATTAGATTAAACACACATTGATGTTACAGAACCTCTGCCACACATCTGAATCACTCTCCCTTTATCTCAATCACCCTCTCCACTCCTCCTCCCTGCCTTCTCTCTCTCTCTCTCTCCTCCTCCTCGCCTTCTCTCTCTCTCTCTCCTTCTCTCTCTCATTACATCTCGCTCCATAATTCACTGGTTGTCTCTGGTCTGAGACTCATCTGTCTCTCTCTTCTCCTCTTACCTCTTCTCGTCGTTTCTTTCCTGGCCTCTCGTTTATCTTCTCATTAGCTACTTCTACTTTCCCCCCTTTCTCCACTAGCACATCTCTCTCTCCATCTCTGTTCCTATCTCTTTCTCTCTCTCTCTCGCTCTTTCACTCTCTGCACATCTCTCTCTCCATCTCTGTTCCTATCTCTCTTTCTCTCTCTC
>NC_045167.1:4948427-4963427 GCF_900700415.2 Clupea harengus | reverse complement strand
TTATATTAAGCTCAGCACCGGCACAATACCACCTTCTAAGAAGAGGAAATGAGTCTTCCTAGAAAAGGTGAAACGAGACCGTGGAGAGGGATAACTATTATATACTCATCTTATCTCCACGTCTCCATTAAGGCCCACCGACAGCCTTTCTTTGCAGGGCGAAATGGAGCTTTGTATGTTCCCTGCAAACGTGCGCAGTGAGCAGCTGCCCTCTTTGACAGAACAGAGACGCAGGGGGAGAGAGAGGTGAACTGAGGTCATTAACAGGTATGAATGACTGATCAGTGGAGCTATTGCTCTCTCTCTCACACACACACACACACGCGCACACACACACACTTATGCAAATGGGTAAAAACAACCACACACACACTTATGCAAATGCCTACAACCAACCACACACACGCACACACACACAGGCGCGCACACACACACACACACACACACACACAAACACACACACACACACACACACACACACAGCGCTTTAACCAGGTAAGATTACTCAGCCTCAACTCTCCTGGCACTCCATAATCAGTTAAATGTCAGTTCCACTGCTGCCTAATGCATTCGCCTGGGGAATCAAATCATGAATACAAACGCAAGCCCCCTCCACAGCAACCCCCTACCCCCACGCCCCTACCCCCTACCCCCACAGCACGTCACACCGCTATATAAAGCCCCCGTATTAATCTCCCAGTACACTCCTTATGCATGAGAATGTGTGTGTGTGTGTGTGTGTGTGTGTGTGTGTGTGTGTTTCTTTCTATATGCCTCTGTTAGCGTGTGTGCAATGTGTGCCTGTATGTGTGTACACATTCTAACTAAATCTGTGCTTGTTAAAAATGATGTCCTGTGTATTTGTGTGTGCTGTAGTGGGTGGCCTTGCATGAATGCAGTGTGTACTGCACTATGCTGTACTGTTAATGTAATGTGTATGTAGATTTCTGTAATATTCTTCATTTTTAAATGGAATGTATATGTTGATATCTGTAATATGCTTTATTCTTAAATGGAATGTATATGTTGATATCTGTAATATGCTTCATTCTTAAATGGAATGTATATGTTGATATCTGTAATATGCTTTATTCTTAAATGGAATGTATATGTTGATATCTGTAATATGCTTTATTCTTAAATGGAATGTATACGTAGGTCTCAGGTTGTAGTCATATTACAACCTCATGTGGAAGTGACTGTGTGTAATACTGCATGTACTCTCTTTTTAACTGCTTGAGGTTTACAGTCTGTTTGCGGTTGAAGTGTGTGTGTGTCTGTGTGTACTAATTTGTGTGTGTGTGTGTGTGTGTGTGTGTGTGTGTGTGTGTGTGTGTGTGTGAAGCCACTATATCAGTGTCTCCCCTCCTGTTTTCACAGGGAGTCCAGTGAAGGAAGGGGTGGAAAAACAAGTAGCAGACCTTAGTTGCCCATCACCCGTAGGCCACTCACTGATCCTAAATGACAGATCTGTGTCCAACGGCACTCTCGTTCCTCCTCCTCCTCCTCCTCCTCCTCCTCTCTCTATCTCTCTCTTTCTCTCCCCAAACAAACACACACTCATGCAGGGAAACACTCCAGTCACACACACTCACACCCTAACTTGTACACACATACCCTACAATATAAAGACTTCAACATGATCATTACAGTACACACACACACACACACACACACAGGAACAAGACTTCCTCCCACCACTACTGCAGATTCTCTTGGTGATTCAGCTTCTTCAGAATAACAGATGGAAACAGATAGAACAAGGTGTGTCAGGCAGAGAAAGGGAGAGAGAGAGGGAGAGAGAGAGAGAGAGAGAGAGAGAGAGTCTGTGTTTTATTCATCCATTTCTCTGGGCCTGATGGAAACTGGTTCATGTTTTCAAAACACTGAGCAATTATCGACCACACACTCGGAGGGCGTGTAATCAGACGCAGAGGGAGAGGTATAGCTGCAGTGAACACACTCCACTTTAAAACACGCACGCACGCACGCACGCACGCACGCACGCACGCACGCACGCACGCACGCACGCACGCACGCACGCACGCACGCACGCACGCACGCACGCACGCACGCACGCACGCACGCACACACCTAACTAGGTTGGGTTAATATCCACAAAATGAACTCTATTCACCCTGTCAATGACACATCACTGGTTCCAGACTGTGGGCTCAGATTTAAAGCAACACTATGCAACAATACCCACTTTGTTTTTAGGTATGTTTTTATGAGCAACTACATTTGGTACCATCTTCAAATTTCTTTTGAAGGTATATGGTCATGTGAGGGACCGATAAACACGCCTATTCCCATCAGCCGTCCAGGCTATGCACTATGGAGTCCTGTGGTTCGGGTCGGAATACCCGAAAAGCCTTCACAGCACAGTACCAACAATATCACCAAAGGACGGCAGTTTTGTTACCAACTGGAGGGTTGCTGATGTTTGAAAGGTTTTTTGGCTTTTTAGGTAGGTAGCTTACTAGTGCTAGACCAAAACTCCATAATGCTGCTTTAAAGCAGCAGTGAAGAGTTTTGGTCGAAAACTAGTAATCTAACTACTGAAAAGACATTAAGACTTTACAAACGCCACCAACAGCAGAGCTGGCACTGATAAAAGGCTTGATAGCATGCTAACTCATGTCTTGCACACACTGATCGGAGAGCTAGCAGACCATGAAGCGCAATTTGCTAAATTTGACCCAAGTGTATTCGATAAGAACCGTGGAATACACCTTTAAAGAGCCTGCTACACTGTTAGGCCTCATGTGTTAAAAAAGGATGAAGGAGAGAGATGAAGGGCAGGAGGGATGGAGGGAGAGACAGAGGGATGAGTGTGAACTGATGGAGGCACTCGCACCTGCCAGGTGCCTGTCGGGCAGGTGTGTGTGTGTGTGTGTGTGTGTGTGTGTGTGTGTGTGTGTGTGTGTGTGTGTGTGTGTGTGTGTGTGTGTGCAGCTCTCTGGTGTCAGGAGCGTGACTGGGCCAAGCCAACAACCTAAGGGTCATTTACCTAGTCAAAGAAGCCTGAGAGGGCGGAGGGAGGGAGGGAGAGTCACGGAAGGCAGAGAGAAAAAACGAAAGAAAGAAAGAAAGAAAAGAAAGAACAGACAAAGACAGAGACAGAAAGAAAGGCCTAGAGGCCTAGACCTGCCTCCTTGCTCTCTGTGGTAAGTATCGCACTAGCCACTAATCCTCACGCTGACCACATACAGACACAGAGGTGCTGCTCAACCTGGAAAGGCAGATACGCACGACTGCTTGCTTAGAGCATAAATTATCTACTCATCATCACACAGCACATTTCACACCATGTCTTCTCGATTACTCAGGCTCGTATCCACCTACCCCCCCCCCCCCCCCCAAACACATCCACTGGCATACTGCGCCCAACATCAGTTTGGCTTCTTAGAGGTTATGGGGTGCAGCGTTTTCAGTGCTTATGAACACACCGACTGCACACCTCTGGTTTTATACTGGTTGCATACAGCGCCATGAACACACTGACTGCACACCTCTGGTTTTATACTGGTTGCATACAGCGCCATGAACACACCGACTGCACACCTCTGGTTTTATACTGGTTGCATACAGCGCCATGAACACACCGACTGCACACCTCTGGTTTTACACTGGTTGCATACAGCGCCATGAACACACCGACTGCACACCTCTGGTTTTACACTGGTTGCATACAGCGCCATGAACACACCGACTGCACACCTCTGGTTTTACACTGGTTGCATACAGCGCCATGAACACACCGACTGCACACCTCTGGTTTTACACTGGTTGCATACAGCGCCATGAACACACCGACTGCACACCTCTGGTTTTACACTGGTTGCATACAGCGCCATGAACACACCGACTGCACACCTCTGGTTTTACACTGGTTGCATACAGCGCCATGAACACACCGACTGCACACCTCTGGTTTTTCACTGGTTGCATACAGCGGCATGAACATAGCTGATCCTTTACTGTAAAGCTCCTGGCAGACACTGCGTGGATGGAGCTCCGGCAAATCAGTGTGGTATTATTACCACTTTGTCATCATCCAGTTCCACAACCACCATCCAACGCTCTTAATCCCCATCATCTCCTACCTGTAGTCACATCAGAGCAAGAGCTCTCTCTCGCTCTCTCTTTTCCTCTCTCCATCTCTCTCTTTCTCTCTATCTATCCATTTCTCCCTCTCTTTCTCTCTCAGGGGCTGGATCCCGCAGACTCTGCTGACAGACAGAAAGCCTCTTACAGTCACACATCTAATAAGGTAGCAGCCCAGTCTTTCACAGTGAGGCCTGGACATCCCAATCCCCTCTAATACCACTCACCACCCTGCAGCACTTTACACAGGGAACAACTAGAGAGAGGAGAGGAGGGGGGGACAGAAAGAGAAAGACAGAGGAAGAGATAGAGAGAGTGGTAGAGAGAGAGAGAGAGAGAGAGAGAGAGAGAGAGAGTGCGTTGCTGAGAAAAAGACAGATGGAGTGAGGGAGACAGGCAGATAGATAGAGGAAGAGACAGACCAGAGAGGGAGAGGGAAAACGAGAGAGAGGTAGAGACAGGCAGAGAAAAAGAAAGACAGGGAAAGAAAGAGAGACAGACAGCAGAGGGAGAGAGAGAGAGAGAGAGTGAGGCTTAAAGGAAGGGGAAAATGAAAGGGCCCGGTGGTAAAGGTTGGTCGTGCGTTAACGCGTGCGTTAATCTTCCATCGCCCCAAACAGCCATCTTCAAGAGAGATTACGGCGGTGGTGGCGACAGCGACGGCTGCGGTGGTGGCGGCGTGCGTCAGACGTTTTCATCCGCGCTCGCTCGCTCTCGTCCGCCGCCCCGATCAGCTGCACACCCTCTGCCCTCCATCCAGCAGGCAGAAAATGAGCTCTCCACTCCCAAGACCCGGATTAAACGCTTCTTCTTTATTTGACTTTCCCTCTGTTCATCTCTCTCTCTCTCTCTCTCTCTCTCTCTCCATCTGTCTGTCATTCGCCATCTCTCAACGACTCTTTATATTCCACCTAAACGTCCAACCCTCTCTATTCTAGTCATAATTTACTAATGACTGGAACCTTTATATGTATCTGGTGAGGTGCTCCTGGTTTGCATGTGGCTGTAATAGTGGGTGTATGGCTGAATAGTAGCCTGTCGGGGTGTCTTTGACACACATGATAACAGAATAAAAGGATTTTATAAAGAGTCATTGTCTCTTTTCCTCCTTCCACCTCTTCACATATGTTTCTGTGTGTCTGCGTTGCCTTCTTAACATCCTACTACAGACACAGAGAGAAAGACAGAAAGAAAGACAAACTACTACAGACAGAGAGAAAGACAGAAGGAAAGACAAACTCATCCCTGATTCCTCTTAATATGTTTGTGTTATTAGTGTTATTAGCAAGGCTGTCATCTGCTGCATTGGCAACATTATAGCTTCTACAGCCATGCCAGTAAAGCTTATGAATTAGGAAAAAGACAGAGAAAGAGAGATATGAGAGAAAGAGAGAGAGAGAAAAAGTGAGTTTGGAGTGGGCACTGGAGCCCACTCAGGAAGGAGAGGAGGGTGTGTGTGTGTGTGTTAGTTAGTTACCCACTCTTAATATCCTGGATGAGGTGTGTGTGACTCAGAGAAGAGGAGGCATACGTGATCAACACCCCTGCACAACTGAGCATTCAACCCAAACACACACACACATGCGCACGCACACCAACATCCAATCCACTTCCTTGCAGAGCTCAAAGAACATCTCATCACCATATGAACAACCGCAAATCGCAGCGTGTCAGTGGAATATATATACCCACTCACCAAACCGCCCACCCACACAAGGACACACACACACACACTAACCAAACACACACACTAACCAAACACACACACACGCACAGTCACACACACACACTAACCACACACGCACACTGTGCAGTGGCCACTTCCCTACACGGTCAACCCGAAATCTAATCTGCATTCAAAAAGACAGCGTGTGTGTGTGTGTGTGACTGTGTGACTGTGTGTGTGTGTGTGTGTGAGTGCAGTTTGCACATTCATGCTTTGCCAGCAATATCTCCAAGTTCCTGCCGGTAAGAACGCAAGTAGCAGACAGAGAGACAATGAGAACAGAGGGATGAGTCGTCCTCCTCTCCTCTCCTCTCCTCTCCTCTCCTCTCCTTAGATAAAGAACTGACTGGAATGGTGCCTAGCAGGATCTGATATGTGTGTCATTATTGTAGAAACAAGAAGACAAAAAGAGGAAGAAATGACAGGGGAAAAAAGATAGTGCTGACATCAGCTCAACATGGGTGATGAGCGATGACAAAGCACAAAAACACACACACACACACACACAGTCTAACACAAAGACACACACACACACACACACAGTCTAACACAAAGACACACACACACACAGTCTATATAGAGGGGCAGTGTGGTGCTCTCACTGGTAAAGAGAAAACGCTTGTTGTTTATAAAATATTAAATCTGTTCCCTGATCAGAGCTGAGCGTTCTGAGCCAAAAAGCCAAACAGCCAATCACATTGCCTTGCAGGCCCCTCTGTTCTGTGTGGCTGATGTCACAGAAGAGAGAGAGAGTTCTAGAACACATGAGACCATGTTCTCTCTCTTGGAGGAGAGATCTCTCCCTCTCTCTTCCTCCCTCTCTCTTTCCCTCTATCCCTTTTGTTCTCCATCACTGCCTCTCTTCCTCTTACTCCATCCAGGAACACTTTTAGTTCACCTTTTCCCTCTCTCTCTCTCCACCTCTCTCTCTCTCTCTTTCTCTTCATTCTATTACAAAAACAGAGCAAGTCAAAAGAAGGCAAGTTTTGAGCAATCACTTATTCATAAAACATAACCCACATTAGAAGCGACAGCCAGCACACACAAAGCAGTGGCTTTAAGGAAGACATCGCAACAAGTTAATGTCAGCTAACTGGGTTAAGTAGGATCCATTCTGTTCCGAGTACGGGCCTGAGCTGGCCCAGTTCTGGCCCAGTTCTGGTAGTCAGCACCGTCTGGCACGGCCGTCAGGCCTGGCGTGATGAATATGCATGTTTAACTTTTTATCAGTTCCAGGGAGGGAGAGGGGAGGAAATTGTGTCAACGATGTAAAAGTCTCCAATCGGGAATATGATTGGCTGCTTAAAACATGCATGAGGGGCCCTCGTTCATATGTCACCACCACTCCTACTGCACAGTACTACACACGCACACACACAAACACACACACAAAAACACACACACACACACACACACACACACAGATGTTCAAATGTATTTGTATTTCAGGGAACTACACAGAAACACACATATATACAGTATATGTACAGAACTACAGGAAGAGAAACGAACATGTAGATATATGTGTGTGTGCATACACCGAAATACGCTCATGCAATGTTATATTACCTTTCATCTACTCATAGATATATGCAGTAACATGCACACATTCCACTTGTATTATAGACTCACACAGCACTGATCTTTTTAGGAATCTGCCACAAGGCCTTCTTTATATCTTCCCTCTAACTCATATGTATGTGCATCATATCATATAAATACATGTTTTTGAGAAGTCCCTGGCAGGCCTGGTCAGCGAGTGTGACTGAGTGTGTGTTTGTGTGTGTGTGTAAGAGAGAGAGAGAGGGGGGGGGGTCTTTGTGTCTGTGTGCATGTGAATATGCACATGTACTGTATGTGTGTGAGTGTGTCTGTGTGTGTTTGAACGTGTTTATCTGCTGAACATATCATTTAAAAGTATTTCAGACTGAATGCCTTTGTACCTTCCTAACACCCGTGACATCGAGTCAGACATTTCTGTCTGTGTGTGTGTGTGTGTGTGTGTGTGTGTGTGTGTGTTGGACACATTGTTGTGTAGTGACTAACTGAAAACCTCTGTAGCTCCTTCCCTGGTGTCCTCCACTTCAAAGCATTCCCTCAGTGCTACGCTCAATTTGCTTTAAGCAGTAGAAACACACACACACACACACACACACACACACAGACACACACACACACATCAAGCACGCATTCAGATGATGCCTTATGAAATTTGCAGCACACAGACACACACACACACCATTAACAAGCATCTTTCATTAACAACTGAAAGATGCTTGTGTGAGTTTCTCTCTCTGTTTAGCTCCCAGTACCCCAACACAGGGACCTCTGGGATTTGTTGTTTTATGGCCTCTATTTTAATCATTAAGATGTTTTTTTCCCCATCCCTTTATTTCTCTCCCTCTTTCCTGACATCAGAGGAGAGGCCATGAACACAGTCCCCTGACACCCAGCCTTAATGGTGACATCACTGCAGGGCTAGTACACTTATGTCTCTCTGCAGGTGTTCAAAGCGGTGTGTGTGTGTGTGTGTGTGTGTGTGTGTGTGTGTGTGTGCTTACTGGACTTGTTCTTGGCAATAGAGGCCTCTGTGTTCAGGACAGCCCTTTGAGCCTACCTGGTGTGTGTGTGTGTGTGTGTGTGTGTGTGTGTGTGTTTGAGTGAGGGAGCGAATGCTTTACATGTGTGTTGTCAACAGGTGAGTGAGTTTTCAGACACAGATACGCGCACACACACACATTTGTTGTTGGGTCATCCATGGGATCAGCCATCATGAAAGGAACAAAATTAAAACAGAATATTCTATGAAATAATGACAAAAGGAGGGGGTAGGGCATTGGTTGGTGTGTGTGTGTGTGTGTGTGTGTTTGTGTGTGTGTGTGTGTGTGTGTGTTGTGTGTGTGTGTGTGGTGACAGGTGGAGGAAGGTACCCATCTATATATATATATAAGTGTGTGTGTCTTAGTGGGGGTTCTCACTCCCTTAAAGAGATTATCTCTCAGTGTACCACCAGCAAGTGTTTCCATGGGAGACCACCATATCCTTTGGCTTGGGGAGGGGGTATCCATCACGTCTTGGCTCCCCCCTGGGACCCCCCCCCCCCCCCCCCCCATACATACATACACACACACACACACACACACACACACACACACACACACACACACACACACACACACACACACACACACACACTCACACACACACACACCCACACACTCCCCCACCATCCCAAAGGACAGTGACGGACACTAATTAAAAAGTACCATCAATCCTGCAATACACTCAACGCAGCCCAATTTATTCTGTAGCCGTATTCCAAGCCAAGGTTCCAAAACCGATCCCATCGCTTAAAAATGTCAGAGGAGGCCAGTCTGGAGAAAGATTTCCAGCATCCAAACTGAGAAGGAAAGGGGGCTCTTTATTATGCCCTACCTTTGTTACCATGGTGATCCTACTGAGGGTGTGAACATGTGACCAGATAGCACTCACTGGCCTGTTCTGACAGTGGAGGTGTGTGTGTGTGTGGACATGTAGGAGGTATCTGGGGCTATGCAGTCAATAAGGCTGATAGGGTGTTTTTGTAACTGGTTTGGCTTGGTCAACTGACCAACTATTTCAAACCAGTCTCTTAGCGGTAGGGCTAACAAGGTGTTGTCAGGACTCTGCACCATAAAGGGTCTTTATTTTGACCAAATATCCTCGGTGACATTGCAGTGGTTATCAGTGTCATTTGGCCTTTTCTAGAGTCAGTGCATAGACAGATGAAATTCTAGAATGAAGAGGTGAATCTGTGTCCGCACTATTCAAATGACCTTTCATTTGTCAAAGCACGCCATTTTCCCCTCACAGACAATTAAATCTCAATCACGCACACAATGAAGCCAGCACGCATAGAGGAGAGCGGCAGGACGAGTCTTCCTCCCTCCCGTAAGACTGTGAGGACGTGGTATTGCTTCCTTTCCTGGATGCCTGTTTGTTGTCAGTCGGCAATGAAACAATCCCACAGCCTCAGTGAGGGACTTTGGTCCACAGACACAGACACACATGAGCTCGCTTGCCTAAAAATCAATATCGGGCATACCCTGTCCCCCTCCCCCCAACAAACACGATACAAATGAAACAATGCATCTTCATCACACACCGACACAATCAGTCATATGATGGAACAAAGTGACATGTGTTGCAACCGTGTGTTACAACTCATTTATGTGGCAAGATTGTATCGCTTACAGAGGGCATGACTGGACTAGACTGGTAGAATCATCTGCCGTTTTGTTAAATTCCCTGTGTGTTGTTCTGGTTTGTTGTAGAAAAAAATGCCCCGTCCTTCAATTATGATTTACCACTGCGTGTGTTAATTTGTATAACGTAATGTAATCCATGTTAAATTTAAACGACAAAATCAACCCTCAGGGTAACCTTCCGGTGTGTTTCCTTGTCCATAAGCATTTGTCCGGACAAAACAAATGACTACCATCCACTTGAGAGTGTAATAGTTCACCTACCTGTACGAAGTCTGCTTCCTGAAAGCGAGACCCTTTAATTTGTCTTCCAGCGACTCGTCCATGACCGCGAAGCTGCTCAAAGTATCGCCACCCCCCATGGCTTCGTCCCTGCCGCAGCCCTGGTCGTTCGTCTCCCCTCCGGTGGCTCCGAGTGCGTTCGATCGGCTGCTAAAGGTCGGGGGGTTTCTGTCAGCCTGTGACGGGCATGTTTTGGCCAGGGGGTCCATGCTCCGGCAGGCAGTGGACCCCCTTTCCCCGGCGAACAGAGGCAGAAGCGGGCGGTTAAAAAGCGGGCACCGGGGGTCGAGGGTAGCTGGAAGTCCCTGCGACAGTGGACAGGACACGGAGCGGCGGGGCTGCTGCTCTTGTCGCAGCGCCACTCGGTCACGCACGCTGTGTACGGGCTAGCGGGGGCTTCGGCGGCGACTGGAAATGGCAGCGAGCGCTGCAGTAGTAGTAACAAGCAGCATCCGCCGCGGCAGCATCCATCTCCGTCTGCCGCTACAAGAGGGCCTTCTGGGATGTTCCTACTCCTCCTCTCAGAGCATCACTCGGTTAAAGTAGGGCATAGGGTTTCTGGCTGCTAAGTCACACACACACACAGACATACACCACGCTCTCTCTCACCATCGCTCGCAAAAGCTAGCGTAATTTACGCAGCTCTCGATTTTCGGCGTAGCCTATCCACAACGTCGTCCCGGAGCTCCAGAACGCTGCCCAGAGGTTTTGGAATCACAATAATAATGTCCACAAAATGAAATATCTAATTCATCTGCAAGAAATAGGTAAACATGAATACATTAAAATAACCCATGTTGTGATGCCCACTTTCAAAGTTCATGTTCTCTTCATGGGCAGTAATTCCATAGCATTTTGCTAAATATTCAAAAGAGAAAAAGACAACTTATTTTGCGTAGCCTAAGCGTTGAACCTCGTCACTCAAGTAGATGCCTGGATATGGTGCGGTAGCTAGAGGCTTTATGTTGAATTCTACAGTAAAATTCATTCCTTGCGAAACCAACATGAGACGGCAAGTCTGAGGTTAGCAACTAAACAAATCACTATCTGGATATTTTCCACCCTAATACAATTTGGGTAATGTGATTTGAGGTAAGAAGAAAATAATCAACTCTCTCACACAGCTCGTTGGACACATGGAGAAAATAACCAGGCGCTTGGAAAACCACAAGATATCAGTCTCACATGGACGGACTTGAGGTTCCTATATAGTAGCTGATTCTGGACGGATCTAGCCCTGATCTGGCCCGGGTTCATTTCAGAATCTGGAAAGCAGAAGTTGTGGCTGAGGTCATGAGTCCTATTTTAAAATGACGTTGAGAGGGAGGTACGCTGTTTAAGGAACTGACTTTTACACGGAATTAACCTTAAACAGCTAAATAGATTTTTCCTGAATGTAATCAGATGTGCTGTGCGCCTCGAAGCCTTGGCGGGAGAACTCTCTGCCGCTGTCACTAGCCATTTGTTTAAGTGTGTGCACTCTTGTGTGTGAGTGTGTGTGTCATGCAATTTGTTTAGTAAAATCACTTCCACAAAGAGGGTAATAGGAAAGCTTTACAGTGACAAGTGGCTAGAAGTACATTCCTCTTCAAGAGATATAGTGGTATTCAAAGGGAAAGGCACGAAGAGACCAATATTAATGCAATGAAATAACAAGTCAGTCTTAGTTGTGCTTTTACTAAGGAAAATATTTATTTGCTTTGAAAAGGAAAAAAAGGACAACAATACAAATGAAAACCAAAGAAGAAAAGAAACGTTAAAGTGAAACCTTTGAGCTTATTTTCCTGGGTGGTTTGTGAAAACACAGCGGTAATGGAACACAGTGAAACCACTTTACCCAGGACCAATAACATCATTACCAGTCCCACTGATGTGTTTATGGCGGCGGCCAGGTCTGCCGTGACTAAGACCACATATTGCTAACGCTCCAAGCAACCGGGACTACACAACGAAGCTGGGGGGTATTCCAAGTACGTGGTTAAATAACTAACCCAGATAAGTTGGCTCAGAGTAAGTGGTAAACCTCATAATAGAAGAGCACTATGGCTTAATTCTCATAGTAAAACAAAGCCACAGGGATCTTCTTTTAGGAGGTTTACCACTTACTCTGAGCTAACTTGTCAGTGTCAGTCACTAAGCCACGTATTTGGAATACTCCCGATGCGAGAGCATGAGTGAAACAAACAACAATACAAAAATAATAAAACAGACTTCTGGATGCAACATAGTCCTAAAAATCTCTCATCCGTCACAAGAAAATATATAAATGCATATGATACTGCTGTTTTGTTATGAACAAAAGAAGAAAACAGTGTGCTACTATTTAGAGGGCAGGGGGGGGAATCAAATAAATAGCAAAATCAATTTCTTTGGGTCTACAGAGAGCAAGCCAGTTCACCACCCACTCCAATGCCATTTATATCCCAGATGATGAGTGTGTGTGTGTGTGTGTGTGTGTGTGTGTGTGTGTGTGTGGGGGGGGTGGTTTGTGTAGGTGTTTATATATCGGAGCCAGCGGGGGCTCAGGAGGCCTCCCGGTCGAGGCCCCTGAGAGGTCAACCATTCCCGGGCGTCGCCTGGTGGAAAGGCCCCAGAGCTCCATGATGCTGACGCATCGTCCAACTCATAGCAGAGCATAGAGCACAAGCAACAGCCTGCACAGTGAGGTGTGTGTGTGTGTGTGTGTATATATAGTGTTAGTCTATAGTGTGTGTGTGTGTGTGTGTGTGTAGTGTGAGCATAGAACACAAGCAACAGCCTGCACAGTTACCACTTATTCAACCGACTATGCCTGCCTAACTCCACAATGCCTCCATTTGCTCACATCTCCTTGAAAATATGATGAGAGAAATATACATCCATTACCCAGGCAACTGCTCACACCTACAGTCTCTTTAAGGTTCATTGGGCCGTCCTAAAAGAACTTTAAAACGTCAAGGGTTCAAAGCAGAACCAAAGCTCAATATTAGAGCCTTATCAGAACCTTTAACCTTTAAGAACTCCCTCTTATATTTCAGGGTTTCACTAACAAAATCCACCTTAGAAGAGAAAGAAAGCAAGTAGAATAATAATTGTAATAATTGTACTCGTTCTCGAGTCGACTGAGGCAAGACGGCAGAGTTGCTACACCTCTGGCCTGTGTGTCTGTGCTTAATGTTTTAAAGTGAGGATGACATTACAGACCTACAAGTGTCTGTCCTCAGGCTGTGTAAGGGGGAGAGGCGGCGGCGATGAGCTTGGTGACAGATGCTACCCCACATGTGAACACATCCGCCACACTGAATTATTTAAGGGGGATCTCTGTCTCCCTGATCTGAGAGATGCTGTGGCCTTTGGGTCAGTCGGATGCTGGGGAACCGGCGTCAGTGCTTCTGGAGGTGACCACTTGGCTTTTTTTCTCTAACAGTGCTGAGAATCTCCCATTCAACTATAATTATCAGTGAATCTTTGAGAAACAGAGAGTCCAGCCCCTATCCCCACCTCAAAGAAATAAAACAGAACTAAAAAGGAGAGAGATAAAGCATTTGTCAAATCAATACATATAAAAACGAGAGAGAAAAAAAAACAGATGCAACAAAAAGTGACATAAAATTAGATATCAAAACATGATATAATGATGGAATGGAATAAAAATACATATATTTGGTTTTTTTTGTTTAGTTTTTTTTCTGTACTTTTTTTTCTTGATGCCAAGTTTCATTTTGGGGGAAAAAACCCACAGACATCTATATACTTAAACATTAAGTGGGGATTTATAAATACAGGGGGAGCCCAAACAGCAGGGGGCGACGATGAGCAGGGCCTGCCGACCTCCTCATGACGTCTCGTTCACTGTCCTCTCCAGCTCAATCACCTTTGTACTCTCGTTTGACCTCTGCTCCAGTGATCTAAGGGCAAAATACATTGCATAATCAATATTAGCTACGCCAGCCACCAGAGTATACTGAAACTCTCCCAGTCAATAAACTGTCAAACCATCAAAATGTAAAACTTGTCTGTGACACAAACATTTGAGGACATAATGTGTACAACTGTAAATCATAATGACAGTTCATACAAAAAGCCACACATTAGAGGACACAAATGTTCCGTTTTAATGACAAATCAACTAAAATGTGACTGACTAGTTGAGTGCCGATGGCTGTCCGTCAGCTGAACGATCCAACCAATTACTTAACACTCCCACCGGTCTTACCTGTGTGGGTTCAGGTCTATGAGCACAGCTGTTTTCTGCGAGTTGTGTGTGTCGTTGCTGTGCGAGAAGGACGCGTGCGCCTCTTCCGTGTGTTTGAGAGCCTCGAGCTGCTCCTCGTGATGATGCTGCTGCTCCAGACGCCAGGTTGCCATGACTTCCATCTGGGCATCCCATTCGGGGTACTCTCCACCCAAGCCAGCAGGGTGCTCCTCCATACCCCCGTGGTCCTCATAGGACAGGAGACTCCTGGACTTCACTGTGGAGGAGAAGAGAAAATACACATTAGCACGGTCACATATAGAACAATAAGTAAACATTAGCATGGTCACATATAGAACAATAAGTAAACATTAGCACGGTCACATATAGAACAATTAGTAAACACAAACAAACATGGACACTGCAAGGCAGAAGGCTCCTAGACTTGTAGAACATACAGTGTA
>NC_045167.1:4930927-4943427 GCF_900700415.2 Clupea harengus | reverse complement strand
GTTGTGTGTGTGTGTGTGTGTGTGTGTGTGTGTGTGTGTGTGTGTGTAAGTGCATAGCGCACTGACCTTGTTCTTGATCTTGCGGCGGATCTTCTTGAGGGCCTTCTCCTCCGCCTTGGTGAGGGGCAGCTTGTTGGGGACGGGGTAACCCTCGGCGATGAGAGTACGCCTCTCCTCCTCCGTCAGCATCAGAGGGCCGGAGCCCTGCAGCTTCTGAGAGATGGAGCGAGAGGGGGGAGAGAGAGAGAGAAAAAAAGGGGGAGAGAGAGGTTGAGAAAGAGGGAGAGAGAGACAAAAAGGGAGAGAGAGAAAAAAAGAAAAAGGGAGATAGATAGAGAAAAAGGGAGAGAGAGGAATAAAGAAAGAGGGAGAGGGAGCAGAAAGTGAGGGAATGAAAGGCAGAGAATAATGGAGAGAAGAAGAAGAAAAACAAACAGAGTGAGTACGTTTGATCTCCTTCTATCTAAACACTTGTTTTTGCTGAACTTGTCATTTGATCTTCATTTCTTTTCTTTTTTTCCCTTCTGGGAGTCTAGTTTTCTTTACAGGGGACTATCAATGTTTCCACTCTTACATACCAAACAAACAATAACCCACAACAAGTCAAGCTGAGAGAGAAGGACACTCGTCCAACCCCCCGGTGGACTGGGGACAGTGATGGGGCTTTAAAGGAAAACAAAAACATCTCCCACGGGCAGTGTAGGGCAGTGAGAAGAGAGTGTGTGTGTGTGTGTGTGTGTGTGTGTGTGTGTGTATGCCTCTGTGTGTGTATGCCTCTGTGTGTGTGTGTGTGTGTGTGTGTGTGTGTGTGTGTGTGTATGAGAGTGTGTGTGTTTGTGTGTGTGTTACTCACGTGTGGAGCGGTAAGCAGTGGAGAGTTGGAGAGGGAGGAGGGTGCGCGTGGCGCCACCTTGAGGGCGGCGGGGGTCTGTGTGGGGCTGGAGGGGGCGCAGGGGTGCACGGGGCTCTGGCTGCCCTCTGAGTCGCTGCCATGGGAACTGGGCGGGGTGGGGGGCATCTGGAGAGACTCCAGGGCTGTGGACAACACCCAAAGGGGATTCATTAGGTTAGTGTATCACCTAATTAATATAATTAAGCATTATGACAGGAGTGAGAGTGGGGTTGGGTAAGGACTTCCACACAGCTGTGATTCAGCCGTTGGCACGAGGCCGTGAAGGTGTCCTTAACTAACCCCACTAACACGAGTGTGTTGTTGCTTTTACACAGCAGTTCTACTATTGAATTGGAAGACAGCGGAATGTATTTGCTTTCGTTTCTTTTGATTTTGTGTATTCATTTTCTGCACCAAAAAATACTTCCAACCTAAGTTTTCGGAGTCAAGCGTTGCCAAGGAACGATTACTGTCAGTCTGCAGTCTGATTGAGTGAGAAAAGGCTATTTGTGCACATTCATTTATACACTCATCTGTCTTCGCATGACAGTTTGTACATTCCCCTACATCATTTGCTCCCTTTTCTAACTCGAAAATGGTCAAAGATAACTTCCACCTACATACCTATCTACTCTCTCGCTTTAAATGAGTGGAATGTTGATGTACAATAATCAGCGGTTAATGTGTATCAAATGCGGAGTGATTAGTAGAGGTGAAGAGTCCGATTGAGATTGTTACAGGACATCCTCACTCATGGAATGCCACTTCAATGTCAAATCGTAAATTCATAAATCATTTGATCGAATCTATCTGTTGTACACTAATCTAAAATACTAACACATTAAATCTAATCTAACCGTATCTTTGGAACATGAAGTGAATATATTAATATACGCAAGTATAATAAAGCATATTATGAAACATTCAGTTAATATATTAGTATATATCAAATATATGAGCATATACAAAGGTATATGTTAATTTCAGAGGAAAAATGGTGAGGATCATTATACACAAACTATGGTAGTTGTCAGTTGTCAGAAGCAAAAGAACATGGTGTTCTGTTCACTTGTTAGATGCAATGAGCAGTGTGTGTAGACCTACACTCACATGTGAGATAGTAGTTTAGAGGTATACTGTATAGTATAGGGTTTCTTACAAAAAAAACAAAATATATAATATAACTACTACATTTTTTTACATTTTCGCAAGCCTGGTCTGACCTGGACCACAGAACTGCATAGGCTGTGGCCTAGACGGCTAAACATAGGCCTATACCATGAACATTACTTTGAAGATGATAGAGCGTATAAAAACATGCTTAAAAATGGAAAAGTAGTTGCATGACACTTACAGTCTTACACGATACAAAGAAAACCACCAACCAAGAGTGAAGGTAGATATTTCTATAGTGCCTGTCTAGATCACTGAACTAGAGTTAAAGCACTGGCTTTGGTTTTAGTAGCCAATCAGCTTCTTCTAAAACCCCATTATCATACATAACTTATCACACTGTTACATTAGATTCTCCAGTCTATGGGAACAGTTCTGTGGCGGTGAAGGAAGCATACTATATAATAATATAAGATTATTATTATATTACTATATAACAACAATACAGTTCACAGGGTGCTAAAGCAGAGGAGCATCAAGGTTTCTGTATTTTAAGCAGCGGCGTTAGCGACGTTAGCCGCTTGGCTAGTTCTGTTGTCATTTGCTGCCATGTGAACGCAGCTCAGGTGGTCTTGTCAGTGTGTACCTGTGCTTGGTGGAGCTGACCTCTTTATGAGTAGATGATAAATAGCACTGCTGAGGAACGTCTGACTAGGCAAGCGGTAACACATTAATGTTTGGAAGTATGGCGTTCTGTTTTATACACACCGTTGCCATGAGGATGCTCCTTAAATGAGTTATTTGTATGCCGTGTTCATTATCTTTGGGTGCACTTGAGTACTCAAATCAACAAACCAACCGACTGTGAAATCCGATTAAAGGGGACTTCCTTATGGGAATGAGTTCTCTTGTTCAGGTCCTTAGAATCAGCCTACAGCTTGCATGTGTGAAAATTCAAGCTTGTACCAAACCATTACTAAAATTACTTGGAGAACAGTTTGGCATGGATGCATGAACTAAATGGAGGATCTTTCATTAATGCCTTAATCAAAATCCCTGATGTACAATGCCTTGAATTCCTTGGAATGTCTTGGATTGGGCTTCCTGTAGAACTGGACTGGAAGAGGACTGGGTCAAGGACCGAGTCAGAGTGGGGAGGGAAAGGAGAGGAGAGGAGAGGAGAGGAGAGGAGTGGAGTGGAGTGGAAGTGGAAAGAATTCTTACCTTTTGGGGACAGGTTGAGGAACTGGTCCACCTCGTGAGGCTCTAGTTTAATCTGAGGAGTGAAGGTCTCGCCGTCGTCCTTCACCTGTCCACCAAAAAACAACACACAAGCCTGAGCATGACACAACTGTGACATTTCAGCACGTCCGCAGGCAGTGTGTGTGTGTCTCTGTGTGTGTGTGTGTGTGTTGTGTTAAGTATGTGCAGAATGCTTGCTTGCATAACAAGGAGTATGTTGAACAAAAAAAATTGAGAACAAAGTTTGTGTCAGTCAACTCCGGAGGGGACGTTTGTGCTCAAAACTGAACGGCACAATATTGTTTCTGCAAACATTCTTTTGTGCCAACACTAAGACAGACAAAAGTAGTACATATCTCCCCCCACAGAGAACTTTAAAGGGGTTATGTCAAAACTACAGACCAAGCACAGAGTGTGTCTTATTTAGTGAACCACGGGTTGGTTGAAGTGCCTATTGTGACACGTTCTTTAGAATGTCAATTCTGTTCTGATCTATGACGTTCAAGTAGTTCCATTTTTTCGATTGAATTACACTTGCATATCCATTCGCCAAGTTCGTTGTAAATGAACTGTTGTTTTGTGTCAGAGTAAAAGTTTAGCGGACCGATGGAAGGACAGAGAACAACATGTTCCATATGTCTGAAATAGCTTTAAGCACCGTTCCACTACATTTGGACTAAAAACCACAGTGATCTTACAAAGCGAAGCCTCCACAGAATGGATATGATGTCTAGGCAATGAGGGGTATGGAACTAACGACTGGGTTTGGGCCATGGCAACCTCCATTTAGAACAAGTTACGGCAGTTTGTCCTGTAAGTTAAGAAAAGACGTGTGGCAAGAGTTATTTTCTGCTACCCGAACGCCGCGTCGTCCATTATCCCTTCCGTGTTCTTATCTGCACTGTGTAGATGCTAGTGTCTCGTGCCAGAGTGAGCTGCTGGGTGGGCCGACCCACCAGCGTCTGGTCATGACAAGACCCAGGCAGGCATCACATACAGGGGAACAACATTTCATTTCTTGAAGTACTGCAGTGCAGTATACGTGTGCTTCAAGTTCAGTGTTCTAACTAGCTAGAGATAAATACAGGAGCACCAAGCAAAGCGTTAACAATATCAGAGGAAGGAAGCACTCCGTAAGATCACAGGAAGCCGAGCGATGCTTCCTCTTCGCCAGTGCCCAATGTCGAGCCATGCCAGCTGAAAGACGCCAGTGTGCCGCCGCTGACCCAGTTAGCCATCACCGTGGCCTAATGACTTCATCAGGGAGAGCTTCATCTTGAAAGCAATCCTGTGAGCCTGAAACCCAACTCATGAGGTGAAATCAATCCTATGGCCTTCGACAGCAGTGTCCTGGACAATGCCAGGACCCTGTTGAAGCGATTAGGCTTTGGGGAAACGTACTGACAGACACAGACAGAATGACAGCCCCAACACACACACGCACACGCACACACACGCACACGCACACGCACACGCACACGCACACGCACACGCACACACACATCTTACCTTAATCTTGAGTTCTGTGGACTGGGGATTGGCCAGCGTGAGGGTGGCCGTTGCCTTGGAGGTGGTTGCCTTGGCGACGGGGTCAGAGGTCACGGCCTGGCCAGTGATGGTGACGGTCAGGGTGGGGAGGTCACACAGCAGGGGCTCCATCTTCAGGCTCTTGTCTTCCGTCTCCATGGGCCAATCGTCTCCCTCAGAGTCACCTGGGTTAGCAGCAATAAATAAATAAACAAACAAACATACAAACAACAGACCAAACAGCAAACAAACCAAAACAAATCATTCATTTCTCACCAGAACACACTGTCTGTGTCTGTGCGGTTCTTGAGCATGATGAAACCTTCATTAGAAGGTCGATTACGTCTAAAAAAAGGTTCTTAAGGCACACTGTGTACACCTATTGTGTGCACAAAACAGAGAAACAAACAAGCCAACACACACAGGCATACACTGGCAAGGCATTCATCTGCCTTCTGAAACATGGGCACGGTTCACACGCCACTGTGGAAATGACCAGGGCCTCCTAGGGTCTTATTTTATCACATGACCTCACTACCAGCCCAGTATCCTCACTGAAGAGGTCTGTGAAGGAAAGGCCTCACTACCAGCCCAGTATCCTCACTGAAGAGATCTGTGAAGGAAAGGCTTCACTACCAGCCCAGTATCATCACTGAAGAGGTCTGTGAAGGAAAGGCTTCACTACCAGCCCAGTATCCTCACTGAAGAGGTCTGTGAAGGAAAGGCTTCACTACCAGCCCAGTATCCTCACTGAAGAGGTCTGTGAAGGAAAGGCTTCACTGAAGGCCAGAGCCTCTCTTGCTTCTCCTCCAGCTGTCTCATCCCACTTTCCTACAATTCCAAAGGCGATATTCCTTCTCTCCTTTTCCTATATCCCTCTCATCTTTCTCTCTTTCTCTATTTTATCTTTCTTTTTCTCATCTTTCTCTCTCTCTTTCTCTCATCTTTCTCTTTCTCCTCTCTCTCTCCTAAATGTCCTCTCTGCTTCCTCTCACTTCTCTCAGCTCTCTTTCATCTTACTTTCCTCCATTTCTCAAAGGTAGCCGTACTCTATGTTTCCTCCAACTTGCTCTGTATCAGGTATTCCCCTCTGCTACCTCTCTCTCTCTCTCTCCCCCCTCCCTATCTCTCTCTATCTCTCCTCTGTGTCTCTCATCTCACTGTTCTCTTCCTCTGTTCACCTCTTCTCTACTTTGTCCTCCGTCTCTTTCAGCTCATATTTCTCTGAAAGGTAGCAGATTCTCCGATTCCCTGATTCTCTCTTTCTCTCTCTCTCTCTCTGTCCACTGTTTCTCTCATCTCATCCTCCTTTCTTATCTTCTTCTTTCACACAGGTGTGTTCTTCCTCTGCTCACCTGCGTCGCTGCCTGGTTCTCCGGGCAGGTGTGAGAGGGGGGACTGGGGCCGGGAGTCCCCGCTGAGGGAGTAGCTGTGCTCGGCCTGGATGTGGGGGGGGACTGGGGAGGTGGGGGTCAGCTCCTCCTCAATGTCCATGGCCTCCCCCCGGTCGGACAGGAAGGGGTCGCTCAGCAGCTGGCCCAGCAAAGCATCCTGGGATAGGTCATCCAGGAGCTCGGTGAAGTGCTGCAGGAAAGGAGGAGGAGAAGAAGAAGGAAGGAAGAAAGAAAGAAAACATTTAAGTGACTCTAAATCACTTCTGTGCTCACAAATACATTTCACTTTGACTGTACACAAAGAACCTCACTGCAATTGCTTCTAGCTAGCAGCATATCAGGGCACAATAGACTGCTGATGAGTTTTGCAGATGCTTCCTTCCTTCCTTCCAAAGTGAGTCGTAGTTAAACACACATCTCATCACCGTGGACACCGAGTTAGCTCTGCTGAAGCCGAATCCTTCTAGCTTCAAGTGCACAGTTCAACACAACAAGCCATTCCTTGTCCATTCGCAGTTCGGCTCTCTGTTAGCTGAACTCCAAGAACATGTGAGGAAGGCGGTTGGGGGTTGGGGGTTGGGCGACGGCAGACTGAGTTTGTTAAAAGTTAAAAGTGGCACGCTGGATGAAAACCAGGAATATCCAAAAGAAGAAACCCCAGCACCCCGTGCTGTTCATAGCCATGGCTGCCTCCAGTCTCCCCTGCACAGGCACAGGCACCACACACACACACACACACACACACACACACACACACACACACACACACACACACACACACACACACACACACACACACACACACACACACACACACACACTTACACACACACACACAAATACTGTTCATAGCCACGGCTGCCTCCAGGCTCTCCTGCACCGGCACACACCACTCTGCTAAGTGCTCATTATACTCATCCCCACTGTAATTGCCTTCTATAAAAACCTAACGACCGCCGCCAACCCGGCTTTAAGGTCCACATCCACTGACCCCGGGGGGGAGGGCCACTAATTGGCTACTGCGGCAACCAATCAAAGGGGCTGTAACGTCTGTCAGGACAAAAAAGCACACGTTTTATTTATCCAATCAGACAACCAGGTGCCCTATCAAATACCAACCCTGTGCTGTTATTATTCAAAGCTCTTCTCCAATTGGTCACCAGGGTGAAAAGCTATTCTCCAACACCCTTCCCCCACCCTTGCCCTGTCAAACACACACGCTGACACACACCTGCATTCCTCTTAGCAAATTCCTTCCTCTCGCTTTCCTTTTAACGTGATCCCTGGGCCATCCGTGTCCTGCTAGGCAGCCGGAGGCCCCTGTAAAACAGGCTAAGACGGGTCCAGTGCGTTTCAACACGCCGCTGTTCTCCTCATTAAGCCTGCAGCTCTCTCCACAAACAGGAGGGAAGGCCAGGAGAGAAGCAGAGAAGCAGGCAGGCAGACTAAACTAACACCCACCCACACACACACACACACACACACACACACACACACAGAAGCAGGCAGGCAGGCTAAACTAACACACACACACACACACACACACACTCACACACAGAAGCAGGCAGGCAGACTAAACTAACACACACACACACACACACACACACACACACACACACACACACACACACACACACAGGCAGGCTAAACTAACTACACTAACCCCAACTTACACAGGCTTGCTGGAGTGCATTACTTTCTTTTAAGCTCCTTCGAGGCACTGGCTTTACACAATGGGATCTTATGACCTTCAACTTCTATTATGTGTCTGTGGTCTAGAATAACTATTTCTCTATCTCTCCTCAGTTCTTCTACACAGCAGATCTTATTATCTTAAACTTATAAAACCTGTCTATGTGTTCTATAAATACCTATTTTCAGATATCTCTTCAGTTCTTTAATGCATCCGGTCTATTCGTCTGAAAGTTGTGAATCCCTCTTGTATGTTGAGACTCTCTCCTCTCTTTCTCTTCCTTCCTTCCTATCTTATTCAGGCTAATATTGAATGCATCAAGTCTGCATGTGTGTGTGTATCAGTCTGTATATGTGTGTGTATCAGTCTGCATATGTGTGTGTATCAGTCTGCATATGTGTGTGTATCAGTCTGTATATGTGTGTGTATCAGTCTGCATATGTGTGTGTATCCGTCTGTATGTGTATCAGTGCTTAATAACAGACCTCTTTTTCTCTCCTCAGCCACATGTCTGCCTTCCTCTGTCTTATTCACGCTGTTGTGGTGATTGGTCACTTAGTGATGATTCAGAATAGAGTCTCTGAATGTGTGTGTGTGTGTGTGTGTGTGTGTGTGTGTGTGTGTGTGTGTGTGTGAGGCAGACCTTGTGGTCTGTGGCACATAAGGCTTTTCCATTCAGGCTTCAACATCCAGAGAAGACAACAAGAACGTGAGGGCAGATTCACTGCATTTGAACCACGGACAGGAATACGGTCACACTCTACACACACACACACACACCACGCACACGCACATAGGCACATGCACACGCACATACTACTACTACTACTACAGAGAGAGAGAGAGCGAGAGAGAGATTATGGAGATAGAGAGAGAGATAGTGGTTTATAAACTTGAATACTATGTACCTTGGCTAACCGTACCCACATGCTTGCTTAGATAGGCAGTGGTCTATAAACTTGTGTAAATATACCATAACTAAACTCAGCTTGTTCAGGAGTCAGGACACATCCTGACAGACATAAATCAACAAACCCAGAGAGAGAGACTTTTTACTTTTAAAACGCCATTTGAAAACCATTGAAAAGAAACACTGAAAAACAAATCAGTCCATTTCACCAGTTGAAAACAAGCCTCCCATTAAAAGGCAACACCCTTACACACCATTTCTCCCCAAACTGAGCCGTGTTCTTCGTTTTCCGGGAGAGAGAGAGAGAGAGAGAGAGAGAGAGAGAGAGAGAGAGAGAGAGAGAAGGGGAAAGAAAGAAGTACAGACAATGAGACAGAGTCAGTAAGAGAGCTCTCTGTGAGCCAGCAAGCACAGATGGTGGTACAGGTCCACTGTGAGGCCTCATGGGGCGACTGGCTGCCAGATGTCCAGCTGAAGGAGAGGAGAGAGGACAGGACAGGAGAGGAGAGGAGAGAGAGAGAGAACAGGAGAGATCCCACCATCTTACCCATGCCAGCCTAAGCACCAGCCAGGGCCTATGTCTCAGTCTGGGCCTGCCTGTGTGCAACTGCTGGTGGTGGGGATGCAGCCAGCCAAGTGACACACACACTTACACACACACACACACACAGACTCACTGAATCACATCTTCTGGCCTGAAGCCTGCACTGTGACCAGGCTGGGAATGTGTGAGTGAGTGTGTGGAGGGGAGTTTGTAAGGGCTGCATGTGTCTCTGTATAGAAGGTGTGTGTGTGCGCATGTGGATGTGTCTCAGTGTGTGGTCAGTATGGGTGTGGAACTAAATGAATAAGACAATGACGCTACACAGAGCAGAACCATATACAGTGTGTGTGTGTGTGTGTGTGTGTGTGTGTGTGTGTGTGTGTGTATGGTTTGCTGATGAATGCCTGGGTAAAGTTGCACAGGAGATCACAATGCAGTGCTTGTATGTGTGTGTGTATGTGTGTGTGTGTGTGTGTGTGTGTAACAGTACAGAGAAACAAGAGTTGCTATACTCTCAGGGGGGAGTTATAACAATGATCCTCAGATGGCCAGAGGTTTGTCTGTGTGTGTGTGTGTGTGTGTGTGTGTGAGAGAGAAAGAGAGTGTGTGTGTGTGTGTGTGTGACTATATACACCCCATTGCCCTAACAATGGCCCTTTCAACAGGCAGACATTGTGTCAGAACTGAAAGAAAACATGAACTGAAAACAGACCCCCTTCTGAGACGTCCACCTTCTTAGCTCATGTCTCCAGTCACATCGGGATGCAGAAGTATCCGACTTCATTTTGGTTGTTGTTTTTGTAAAACCTCAAAAATGAAACAATGTCTTTTCTATTCCTTTCTTATGACCAAAGGCTGAGTGCGTAGCCTGAAGTAATATCACCCAGTAATCTCATTTCAAAAACATAATACCTTGATGGATGGATGGGAACCAATTCCAACTTCTTAGTATTTATTTCCCCGCTCAAACATCCGGAAGCACTCATATGAGTCACCGAACATGGAGGAGCGAAACACACTAAAGGCCATCTCGCACTCTTAACTGGCCCATCCTTCTCCTCATGTACCATACAGATCCGTACACACACACACACACACACACACACACACACACACACACACACACACACACACACACACACACACACACACACACACACACACACACACACACACACACACACACACACACAGAGGAAGATGATACATGCCTAATATATGTCACCAGACAGTCCAAAACTATCAATTTTAAAGTAATAAAGAAACCTGTCTGGAGCTGCTATGGTAACTGACTGGTCGAGGTAATATACAGTACATAAACCAATGTGGCTTCTTATGATTGTATGATTAGAGGTTTATGGTGATGTCAATGACTCCGTGTTCTGAAAGGAAGAGAAGTGAGATGAGACGGATGAAGGGCAAGAGAGAGAGGGCAAGAGAGAGAGAGAAAGAGAGAGATGAGACAGATGGAGGGAAAGAGAGAAGCAACATCACTAGACTTCAGGGGATAACTCATATAGATGTTGATGTTGATGATTTAAAAAAACGCATCACTCTCTTCTGCTCTCGGACAAAGACGCATCAATCGAAATATCATCATGCGAAAAAAATCAAAACATTCCACTGGTCTGTGGAGGGTCAAAATTAGGCCCAGTGGGATGGTCGTCATGGTGATCTGATTCTTGTGTGATCTGAACTTTCTCAAGAAGGAGTGGGAAAAGGCCAACAGTCCGTCCCACTCCAGCCGGCATGGAGGAAATAATGAGACCAGATACAGTCATGCCTGTTTATTAGGGCTGAACGATTAATTGCATTTGCGATTTAATCGCGATATGATAGAACGCGATTTTCTAACCGCAACATTCGCGAATTTTTTTTTTTAAGATGGTACATTTTGCACACAGTGTTTAAAAAGTGCATGCCTAGTGTTTATATTTAAAATTACTTTTTTTAAATTACTTAAATGCACAGTGGCAAAGCCACCTATTTGTTGTTCTTGTTTCTGTAATGAGCAGTTAAATAAAAATGTAAAATGTGAGAATATTTTACACTAAATGTATCTAATATTGTGTTGCTCATATTTAAATCATTCATTACGTTTTGTTGGGAAAAAAAGAGGATTAAAAAAAAAAAATCGCATATTAAATCGCAATCGCAATATTTTGGTAAAAAAATCGCAATTAGATTATTTTCCCAAATCGTTCAGCCCTACTGTTTATCAACATTTTCCACCTCAAGGTGAGTCAGCATCTGATGCCGCTGCATGCCTCAACCCCCCCCCAGACCCTCAAGGTCTTCAGGGAGACGGCATCTTTCAGCTCGTCGCATTGTTTTAACATTAGCCCAGTGCTCATGGATGTGACAGATTTGTTTTTTTTTGGTAAATGTGACTCAAAGCCAGCACAGAGGAGGCATTGCATTTATCAGTGGGGGAAAGTGGGGTAAGATGAGCCAGAGGGTTAAGTTGACCCACCACCTGTGTCTGGGCAACCGCACACAATTTTCTGGCACACATCCTGAACTTGTGTTGCAAGCATTGGTTTTATTTCTGTCTTCTATTCCCTTGGCTATAGTTAGACTTAAGTAAAAAACGGCTCATCTTACCCCACGCTCCCCTGTGTCTTAGTATGTCGCTAAGAATGGAATTCAAAACCTTGGTGCTATCAGCATTTAGCTCCAGCGGCTAAGCTACAGGAACATCAATGACCCTCATTAATTGGATAAGCTCCAGGAAAGGGGCTTTATTGGGTTGTCCTGTTATGTGCTGTTCTGTTCTGACCCGGGATTGAATTCAGATCCTGGCCAAATCAGGGTCAGATCATGGCCAGATCAGGGCGAAATCAGGACCAGATCAGGGCTAGATCAGGGTCAGATCAGGGCTAGATCAGGACCAGATCAGGGCTAGATCAGGACCAGATCAGGGCTAGATCAGGGCTAGATCAAGGCTAGATCAGGGCCAAATCCACACTTTAGAGTCTGCTGCCAACTGGTACACACATCTGTGAGCAGAGCACACACTTTGTCAGGACCACACGGAGCATGGGCAACAGGGGGACTGCACTTAAAACTGCACCACCGACCGAAAGTGGTGGTTTTGGCAAGCATGGCAGAGACACAATCCTCGTCCCTTTTTTTCATTTCAAGTGTGTGTAGGCAGATGTGGAGTGTGTGTGTGTGTGTGCTTT
>NC_045167.1:4900927-4925927 GCF_900700415.2 Clupea harengus | reverse complement strand
AGAATCGGTTTAGAATCGAATCGTTGACCTCTGAATCGGAATCGAATCGAATCGTGAGGTGCCAAGAGATTCCCACCCCTACCTGTGTGTGTGTGTGTGTGTCCTGTGTCGCCTCCATATATGCACGTGTGTGTTCCAGTGTGTCGTGTGTGCCATTAAAAACCTGACAAAGGTCTTAATTATATACTGTTTACAGGATCATCTCCCTTATTTACATGAGCCTCAGAGGGCCGAACAGCTGGATGACGAGGGGGTCAAATGCAGGTGAACTTTGTTGTCAGGTTAGGGAAGTGAAGACCGATGGATTGGGCCGAGATGTCTCTCAAACTCAAACACACACACACACACACACACACACACACACACACGACAGGACAGGACAGGAAATGGGGAGCAGAAGGTGTGAGGAGTCTGGCGTGCGTCACGGATGTTTCGGTCTCCCACTCTTAGGCCTGCATTTTCATACCCATAATGGCTGGATCAAGTGTTCATTGTGCAAGGTTATATATGGCAGGTATTCTGATGCCCCATCTCTGGCTTCCACTGGGTGGGTGTACCCTGTCTGTTCAATCTCTTCTCATATCAGCCCCTCCAGGATTTAGCAATATTGGATTTTCATAAACTACTGGAGGAACACAAGATCCTGGAGGGACTAGTATACACAGCTCTAACTTCAGTACCGGTAAGCCTCTCTCTCTCCCACACACACACACACACACACACACTCTCTCTGTCTTTCTTCAAACTGGATAGACCTTCATCTCTCTGTCTTTCTCTTCTTCCACACCCACTTCAGAACTAACATGCTCATGCGTTGGCCTCTCCATCACACACACAAACACACACAGACACACACACACACACACACATGCCTCTCCATCACAGTTTCCTATCCTTCCCTAAAAAGGCGACACCCCACCCCCTCCACTGTATCCAGGAAGTTCCCTCTCACACACACACACACACACACACACACACACAGCTGTGTGCAGATGTAGGTCTTTAGGTGTGTTTATTTAGGCTACAGAATATGGGTCAGGACACCAGGCACGGACGTCGGCAGGTCCCTGCATGTGTGTATAAAGTAACAAGTAATGAAAGGCGTGTGTGTGTGTGTGTGTGTGTGTGACAGTGTGTGTGTGTGTACAGCTATTCTAAACTGACTAATTTACACAAACACAAAGATAGTTTAAAGCTGGTTGTTGAAATGGATTGAGTGTTGCATGTGTGTTTAGAAAAGATGAGGGCGAAAGGAGGGAAAAGTGAAAGACACACACACGCACACAGACACAGACACACACACACACAGACACAGACACAGACACAGACACAGGGCCCTAATTTCACTGATGGCCAACTGAGCAAAGTCTGCTGTGAGTCTGCTGTGTATGAACTAAAGCTAATTTAATAACTTGGAAAAATTATTTTGCTACTTTAATACCACAAGCAAGATCCTAAGTGCAAACCTGGTCACACAATGCTCATACACGCCACACGATAGTATTAGTTCATGCACGACGGCCTTGACTGCTTGATGCTTATTGCTTTGCTCATTTCCCGTCAATGAAATTAGGGCCCATAATGTGTGTGTGAGCGAGGCAATGGGTGTGTGGTAGTATGTTAGTGTGTATTAGTACATCTGTGTGTGTGTGTGTGTGTGTGAGAGTGTGTGTGTGTGAGTGGATGTGTGTGTGTGTGTGTGTGTGTGTATGTGCGTGGATGTGTGTGTGTGTGAGTGTGTTTGCATTTGGATTAGATGAGGAATGAAGGTGTGATCTCATGCCTATGATTGCCAGGACAGGAGCAGACTCGTCTGCAGGCCCCTCACCCCCCTCGCACACGCACACACACACACACACACACACACACACTCACACACACACACACACACAGAGAGACCCATTATCCCATCCCCCACCTCTCAGACTAGGTGTGTAGGGCTTGAGTATTGAGCTTTGGTGTGGTGGAATGGGGGATGCTGTGTGAAAGAGAGAGAGAGAGAGACTGGGGGGTGGGCACTCGCTATTTGCCCCTCATTTCAATGCTTCAGGAAATGGGAGGAGGGTCAATAAGCAGACCAAAACAATCCCCACACCCCCGCCCAAAACAAAGCCCCCCTGCAAACCAGGTCAGTGCCAGGCCTCTCTGACGGGTGCGGAGACGTAAACAGACACCATTAGCCCACCATGAGTCCCGCTGGCCCAGTCCATATGGAAATCAAATCAGGACTTTCACCAGGTTCCAGAAGATCCCAGCAACAGGCCAGACGCTCTTATTGCTGCTCATACCCCCGACTGCCTGTCTGCCTGCCTGTCTCTCTCTGTGTGTGTGTCTGTCTGTCTCTCTCGGTCTGTGTGTCTGTCTGTCTGTGTGTCTGTCTGTCTCTCTCTGTCTGCCTGCCTGTCTCTCTCTGCCTGTCTGCCTGCCTGTCTCTCTCTGCCTGTGTGTAAGTCTGTCTGTCTGTGTGTAAGTCTGTCTGTCTGTGTCTGCCTGCCTGTCTCTCTCTGTCTGTGTGTCTGTCTGTCTCTCTCGGTCTGTGTGTCTGTCTGTCTGTGTGTCTGTCTGTCTCTGTCTGCCTGCCTGTCTCTCTCTGCCTGTCTGCCTGCCTGTCTCTCTCTGCCTGTGTGTAAGTCTGTCTGTCTGTGTGTAAGTCTGTCTGTCTGTGTCTGCCTGCCTGTCTCTCTCTGTCTGTGTGTCTGTCTGTCTCTCTCTGTCTGCCTGCCTGCCTGTCTCTCTCTGTCTGTGTGTCTGTCTGTCTCTCTCTGTCTGTCTGCCTGTCTCTCTCTGTCTGTGTGTCTGTCTGTCTCTCTCTGTCTGCCTGCCTGTCTCTCTCTGTCTGTGTGTCTGTCTGTCTCTCTCTGTCTGTCTGCCTGTCTCTCTCTGTCTGTGTGTCTGTCTGTCTGTCTCTCTCTGTCTGTCTGTCTGCCTGTCTCTCTCTGTCTGTGTGTCTGTCTGTCTCTCTCTGTCTGTCTGCCTGTCTCTCTCTGTCTGTCTCTCTCTGTCTGTCTGTCTGCCTGTCTCTCTCTGTCTGTGTGTCTGTCTCTCTCTGTCTGTGTGTCTGTCTGTCTCTCTCTGTCTGTCTGCCTGTCTCTCTCTGTCTGTGTGTAAGTCTGTCTGTCTCTCTCTGTCTGTCTGTCTGCCTGTCTCTCTCTGTCTGTGTGTAAGTCTGTCTGTCTGTGTGTAAGTCTGTCTGTCTCTCTCTGTCTGTCTGCCTGTCTCTCTCTGTCTGTGTGTCTGTCTGTCTGTCTCTCTCTGTCTGTGTGTAAGTCTGTCTGTCTGTCTGTCTGTCTGTGTCTGTACTCGCTTTAACGTTGTACGTCTGTAATGCTTCTACAGTGAATCACTCAGCAGACGCGTTTATCAAAGCAGCCTGTACTTGTGCTGCACAGATATTTGTATCCTTGCTAATCAAAGCCACGACCCTGGTGTTGTTTGCGTCGTGTTCTGAAGGAACACTAGACTGAAGGACTGCCATGGAGGAGACATTGACAGATGTAAAACACCCCATAATAATGAGAGTCTATTGTTACAACGCCTTCAGAGTTAGCGTACACCATCATCACAATCCCAAAAGCATTACTATGTCTTGACAAACTAAATCTACTTACTACACCTTTAATGTCTCTCTCTCTCTCTCTCCCTCTACGGTGCAATAAGTATTTACGGTGCCCCTCTCTTTAACGAGCAGGGACAACCAAAGCCCACTGGCGCCCATGGAGGGCCCACACCCTGCCATTAGAGCGCAGGGACCCAGGATCAGTGGAACGGAGCCCACAGCCCCCTGAGGGAGGGTAAATTTAGCTGCACCCAGTGAGGGAAGGGAACTCCCTTGGCTCGCTGTGGGAGACTGGTATGGAAAACACAGCCTGTGTCTCTCAGCGTCTCCCTCTAAGGGGCCATGTTGTGGGCTGAGAGAGTGAAGGCCTGTGTTCCGCCACTCCTTAGCAAATGGGTGGTGGGCTGAGGAGATTCAAGACTTCAAGACAAATCACAGAGTTATGCCATTTTCTCAGCTACTGACGGTTATAATACAAATCAACTACTAATCCATGTTTTACTACTAATTACTTAACAATTTATTCCACACATCTCTAAGGATCTTATAAAAGTCTGTGCACTACTCATACCAGAGTTTTAATTCCCCCCTCGCCAAATCACCACACTATTATTTCATAGGTTCTTCCATTTATCATGACCAAATGTTGTGTGGTGCCCTGCATGTTCATGCTATAATGGTTAGGTTGGGTTACATTACCTACCTTGAAGAGGATTTAACAAAAAACACACACCGTTTAGTTACTTTCAACAATGCTAAATCTTACAAGGTTAACCACTAAAGACTGGCCACATGGGTGATGGGTGATGGCCAAGGCAACACAGGGCAGTAGACTAGCTCACATACTCTCACTCAGACACACACACACAAGGGTAGCATTGCCGCAAGCAGCGTTGTCACGGCGACACCCAAAGTTCCCATGTCATTTAATACACCCTCGGGAGAAGTGCTTAATGCATTCCAGCACACACAGACACAAGCACACACACACACAAAGCATCCACCCACCCCTTTCTATGTCACTTTCATACACATGTATTAGGAGTCCTTCAAACAGAGATAAGCAGGCGGAGGCTACACACATTAGCATTGGAAAGCAGGGCCTCCAGTCAAGGTGAAACCAGACACCATCAGCACTGTCTAAGACTCCCCAAGGCCTTCAGACACTCAGGCTATCAGTCAGGGAAAGAGGACAGCACCATAGGCCACACAGACAGACAGACAGACAGACAGACAGACAGACAGACAGAGAGACAGACAGACAGACAGACAGACAGACAGACAGACAGAGACAGAGACAGACAGACAGACAGACAGAGAGACAGAGAGACAGAGAGACAGACAGACAGACAGACAGCACCATAACTGAAGCAATCATGACACAAAGATGAAACTGGTTGGGAACACCTCAAAGAGAGCTGTGTCAGTGCTGTGATTAGCAGGAAACCTGACTGAAAGTTATCAAAATAGCCATTTGACATTAAGAAGGCAGATAGTTGATTGAAAACTACTTTTTCAATAATTTTGCCAAGAAATGGTAGATTGGATATAGGCCAGTTACTGTTTAGTATGGACGAATTTAATTATTCTTTTTGATAGGGCTTTATAACTGCCGTTTTTAGGGACTTATACTAATATATCATTGCTGTCTGGCAGCACATTTCCAAACACATCTGCTGCTAAGAGGTCAAACACAGATTTCAGTTGAGATTCTGTGCTGTTGTTTTTCCAGTTTCCTTGTCTATCAAGCTAAATTCTGACATTGAGCTGAGTTCCCCTCTCCTTGGGACAGAAGGTGTAGAAGAGAGAGGTCTGTGGTCCCTTGCCTGCCCTCTTCAAGGCAAGACCCAGGGAGAACAGCCCCTTCAGTGTGTGTGTGTGTGTGTGTGTGTGTGTGTGTGCGTGTGTATGTGTGTGTATTCTCGGCCACAGGCTGCACAAGGCCTCTCTGTGCTCCAGTGCCCAGCCACAGAGCTCCAGGCCTGCCGGCAGGCGCCAGGCTCTCCCAAACAGGCCTGGCATTCAGAGGGCCAGCTGGTAGCCAGGACGACCAGGGGGACCAGGAAACCAGGCACTCGATACTCAGCCCTCTAGAACATGCTACCATCATGAAGCAGGCACTATACTCAGCCCTCTAGAACATGCTACCATCATTAGACATCATGATTATGCATATCATTTACATATATGCGTATAAAATATATATAAATTATATATAAAAATATAAAGTATAATTTATTACCTTATCAGTACAAGATACTACAGTTATGATCACGGTGTGAGGTTGGATAATGTACAAATGTCTTATATTAGCATGCATTCATGTTAGCATTTATGTACAGAAGACGTTGCTATTCAGTGCTCAAAGTACAGCAAAAGCAGCTATTTTTGCATTTCCGTATGTGCGTTACTGACTTTGAGGTTGTGCCTCAAATATGCCTCAAAGTGACTAAACTAACCAAAGGAGTACTTGATGTTTTCTGCTGCTAAGCTGAGCATGACAACTAGTAACCAACTAAATCCAGGGTTCCCACCCATTTTCACTGACAGCATTTCAGAACTTTCCCATGACTTTTGAAGGATCCTTCATGAAATTTCAATGACCTTTCACCTACAAGTAAACAAAACTGTTTACTTCACTCCACCGGTTGGGCATAAATATTGAATGAAAATTCAACAATCACCTTATCCATTCCTTTTCTAATAGGCTAGTAACGCTATGTCAATTCAAGTGAGAACTGTATCAAGCTGAAGAAGAAACATTATCATTAGAAGAGTACAATAACATAATTGATTTAATTAGACCTATATTTGGAGTTTTCCAAAACTTTCAACGAATTGACAGAATTCCATGATTTTTCCAGGCCTGACTTTTCCAGGATTTCCATGACCATGGACACCCTGCGAACGACACGTCTGAACACGTTGGAAGATAAAAGATTGAGAGCCTGAGACATCAGAGGCCTGAGGCGGCAGCTGCACAGGTCGACATAAACCCCTTCATATTCACTCAGGTGGCATCTAGAGTGCTGATTAGAGCCTGACTTCTGACTAGAGACTGAAGATGGGGTTTTTTTTCAAGGGAGTATTGAGCCGTCGTTCTGCCTCACTGTTCTGTCTAAAAGGTACAGAGGCGGAACAGGGGAGGATGGTTGTTCCGTGTCTGAGCTGGCAGCGGAGGTAGTCACAGAGGACCGCCTGGTGGGACATGAGTGTGACGCAGTCTAGCAGCTAACCAAAAGGAAGCAAGACTACTGTACTGCACAAATCTGACAGGATAAGTATAAACATGTTGTACATAATGCACACCAACATTGCTTGAGTCTGAACATGAGCGCCCTGAATTCATCTGTCATTGTTTTTGAAAGTAGCAGTAGGCTAGTTCATTTCCAACACATGCGTTATGGTGCGTTCAAGACAACTCGACATGATATCTCCCATCTTAAATGCATTCAAGCTAAATGTAAACACAATAATGTGGCGATGTCTCATCAGAGGATTTTCCTTCTATCTGCTCGGTATCAATAATTATGTACAGCGTTTCTCTTGTTCATTTTGACACACTGCCTCTTCATGCATCTTCTCACCCATTTAAAAAGGTTTTACATTTTTGACTATTCAAGGTCTCTGTTGGGTTTGTCACCATCTTGATAACAATGTCAAATTGATTAAATAACGCACCTCACTAAAGCTGAGGATTTTTTTTTTTTGAAAGCTAAGTTTTCAAGTGACGTTCCAGTGCAATTTTGGAAACAAGAGTGCAAAGTTCCGAGTGGTCTCAAACGCAGCATTAAACGTGAAGCTAGATGCTATGTCTACCGCCACGCCTCTGCTTCCGTAAGGCCGGCTTGCTATGTGAAAGGACACACTGGGGACTCATTATACCGCGTCTGATTGGGTCAGCATAAACAAGTGAGGGCGACATAAAGAGGACTCTTTTTGACGTGATTATTGCAGGATCTCAGTCTAAAAAGGACCTGAAAGTTGTCAAAAGAGCAAGATCATATCACATTAATCAACACCAAGTGAACTTCACACCTCATTGAAGGCAGCATACTTTGGTTTTGTGTGTGTGTGCGCATTTGGCTGTAAATGCGTGCTGTATATAATGGTCTTTGTAATTTCATTAAAAAAATCCCCAATAGTGATTCTTAATTATTTAGAAATGCAATGCAAATGCAAGTCTAATAGTATCTGAAAATATCTCATCTTATTGACCTCCTGCATTTGCAATCTAAAGACAAAACCTTCACACAAAGCAGCATTTCAATTCTGCTTCTGGTAGCCTAATACATAAAAACTCAACAACAATAAGGGACAATAAGACCCCTTTCACTCAGCAAATACCATGGCCATTAGTTCCCTTTAGAAAGCCTTATCTGAGGTCTGCATGGTGTAATAGTGCCTTGTGTAATGAGCATGGTGACACCCTGACATGTCAGAGCACCCCGTTCCTCACAGTATAACCACACTTTGAGTAATGTCCACCATCTCACTGCTGTGGACATAAGAGGGGGGTTTAACGGCCACTCCTGATGCCAGTCAGGCCTTTATGCTGGGATACGGCACAATACTATCAAGGTTTCGATAGAGAGGTCCAGTGTCAGCTGACAAGGCCATCCTTAGGAAATAAGTTGTTTTGGCACAAGTCGGACTCAACAGAAGGTTATAGTGGGCAGGTTGGCAGATCAAACAACGCGGGGGAAAAAATTAGGTTGGGCCCAATTTTGAGTTGATTGAACTGCTTCCAGAAAAATCTCACATTCAGGCCGATGGACGGATTCTGTCTTATAGCTATCCTATCCATGGATATCCTTCTACCTTTTACTTTTACTCTTTCTTTCTCACACACACACACACACACACACACACACACACACACACACACACACACACACACACACACACACACACACACACACACACACACACACACACACACACACACACACACACACACACACACACACACACACACACACACACACACACCAACAATTGATCTGCTGTAAACGGACAGCACAGTAGGACGGCAAATACGGTCCGGAGGGCAAACACATGCGAGGGGCCACACTCCCCAGATCACCTTTTAATGTCAGGCACACACAAGGGCTACTATGAGCAGGGGCTTACAGAGGGAGGGGGTGGGGAAGCATATTTGTTTTTCTTCAGGCATCCTGTCATCGCCCCACTGCAAACGGGGGAACCAACTCAGCTCCCACTACCCCCTTTCTTAAGAATGAGACCTTGTGTAGCCTCTGAGGATTATGATGGATAGATTACGTTAAGTTTCCTAAAGGGGTAAGCACTCCACAGCTATTTACCGTTGACAAAATGTTTATCCTCCTTCTGTCCCCAAGTTGCTTGAGATAAAAGTGACCACGAAGACAATATAATTTGCTAAGAGATTAGGGTTCTTCCCAGCGTCCACCACAAAGACAGTCTATTGTTGATATGGCATTTTTTTCCTGACAATTATTGGTCGACCTATTTAAACAAAACATAGGCCAAATCAGGAAGTTAATTTTCAGTTCAGTTGTATTTTGTTTATTTCGTTTAGTTTATTTGTTGATATTTTGGGGTTCTATTGCTGTTGTTCTGAAAGCTGGTTTTAGAGAACTGATACTGATACTGAACTGATACTGACCTGAGAGCAGTAGGCTCACACTGATTAGTCCTTGCATGAGCTGATGATCAGACTTAAGGCAATAAGGACGCGGTTAAGGGATTTAATCAGAGACTGCCTTCTGGGCTCAGATCTACAAAAGACGCAGGCGGACGACTTGGAGGTGATCAAAAGGTAACGACTACCTGCCTGATGAAAAGGGAGATCTATCAGGCATGTCGTGACTGTCTCTCCTCTACTGTGCAATTACACTCATCTGATCTAAGGAGGGGGGGGGTGTAGGGACTGAGGGAAGCCCTGGTCTCAGTCCACAGACTGGCATGAGATGCAGCATGTCTTTCGTATGCAGTCATGGGAAGAAATGTGAGTCAGGGGGAATTAGGAAGGGGGGGGGGGGGGGTTAAGGAATATCTTGCCTTGGTGGAAAAGAGAGAGGAGAGGGGAGAGGGGAGAGAGGAGAGTGAGGAGAGAGAGGAGAGGGGAGAGAGGAGAGTGAGAAGAGGGGGCAGGGGGGAGAGAGGAGTGTGAGGAGAGGGGGCAGGGGGATCCAGAAAGGCAGATCTGCTAATGTACTTTCCCAGGCTAATCGTTGAGTATTCCCAAGTGGCTTATCAGTGAGTGAAAATGCTGAGAGCAACTGGTCCTGGCCCTCAATCTATCTCTTTCTTTCTTTCTCTCTATCTATCTATCTCTACCTCTCTTTCAGTCTCCCTCTTTTACTTCACATGACGTGACTGACATGACCACAAAATCGTTAAAGTGACGAAATTCAACGAAGAATACACACACACACACACACACACACACACACACACACACACACACACACACACACAATGATGAAACAGGGTAATGGTTTAATCAGATAGCACTAGGAGAGAGGGCAGAAAAGGAAGGACCATGAATTCACATGAACTGACCTTTCTTTCACTTTGCCATGTTTTTCTTTCTACGTTCCTCCAGCTTCCTACTGAGGCTGCATCTTTCTGCCTACCCTGCCTGGTCCCTGACAGACACTCTGGATAGAGGTCCTAGTAGACTTCAACCGTCTAGACGTTTTCAAATCGGTAAATGCTTATGGCTCCTGCTGCATGTCAATGAGAATGTGTTTCCACATAGAGGGTGATTGTTGTCACGTTCCACATACAAGCCAACGTGCCTCGACCCTTATCACTGGGACACGACCCACGCAAAGAGAGAGCACACGTTTAAAAGACTATTTGTGACATCACAGTCCGAACTCCACGAATGACTGATAACTTTTCAGCTAGGGATGAACGCTATTTATTACTGGAACGGCAAAGCATACAGCATTCCCAGGAGGCACAATAACAACTAAGGCCAAAGCGGCAGACAGCAACAGGTTTAAGACAAACCTGCCCGGCAACACACCTATGCTCAACATCACTGATCTGAATAAGCACCAGCCGTGGTCCTTTTTAATGTCAGCAGCAGGCCCATCTATGGCATACTAGAGATTTCTCATAAAGATTCTTATAGTATAGTAAATATAGTATAGTATCTATAGTATAGTATAGTATAGTATAGTATAGTATAGTATAGTATAGTATAACCAGCTGTGACCTGGGAGGTCAGTGATTCATTCACTAATTAGTTGTTTTATGAGTACCACAAATACTGGCATCAACCTGGCATGACCGCTTCAACGGGACACTCGAGAGCACTGCCCTAAGGCCAGCCAGGGAGCCAGGGGAGGTTGTGTGTGACAGAGTGAGAATGCGCGTGTGTGTGCACGTGTGTGTGTGTGCGTGCGTGAGAGCACCCCCTGTGCTGCAGCTGAGAACAGTTTGCATTGTTGTGAGGAATTCCATGTCAACAAACCCCAGGGATGGAGAGGGAAAGTGAGAGAGGATCAGACCGCAAAGCCTGGGAGGTGTGTGTGTTGTGAGAGTGGAGTGTGTGTGTGTGTGTGTGTGTGTTTTTGGGGGAGGACCAGGCCACAAAGCCTTGGACTCGGAGGATGAGAGGTGAGTGTGTGTGTCTGTGCAGGTGTGAATAAGAGAGGACCAGGCCCAAGACCCTGGAAAGTGTGTGTGTATGTGTGTATTGGGGGAGAGGGCTAGGCTGGGAGGTGTGTGTGAGAATCAGTACAAACTTTGTGTGTATGAGTGTGAGTTTGTGTAAGTCAGTGTGTGTGTGTGTGTGTGTGTGTGTGTGGACAGAAGGTAGGAAGTGTGTGTGCCTGTACGCGTTTGAGTGAGTACGTCTGTGTGTGAAGGTGTGCAGTATGCGTGTGTGTGTGCACTATGTGTGTGTGTGTGAAGGTGTGCAGTATGTGTGTGTGTGTGTGTGTGTGTGTGTGCACTATGTGTGTGTGTGAAGGTGTGCAGTATGTGTGTGTGTGTGTGTGTGTGTGTGTGCACTATGTGTGTGTGTGAAAGTGTGCAGTATGTGTGTGTGTGTGTGCACTATGTGTGTGTGTGAAGAGAAAAAGGAGGTGGTGGGGGCTTGAGGTATGCGAGACTCTTGACAAAGACCCGTCTCTGTTCCTCTGCCACCCGAGAATATCAGGCATCCCGGCGCTGCACAAAGTGAGCTCAGTTCAGCCGGCACGCCACACTCCCCTGAGGACCCTGCAGTGTGTGTGTGTGTGTGTGTGTGTGTGTGTGTGAGAGAGAGTGTGTGTATGTCTCATAGAGTGTGTGTGTGGGGAGGTGGCAGGGTTTACTTTAGCCACTGTTGATGCAAGCGTCCCTCACACTGCACTGTCCACACTGAGAGCAGTGTCTGGTGGTGTGTGTGTGTGTGTGTGTGTGTGTGTGTGTGTGAGTGTGCGAGTGTGCGAGTGTGTGTTTGTTTGAGTCATCTGGAGGGGCATCGCGGGAAAGGGAGGAGGCCAGCTGTGTGAGTCTGCGTAGAGAAGCCTAGCATCAGGCCAACAGGCCCAAACTGTGAAGCTGCTCGGGGGGGAATAAACACCCTCTCCTTCCCTATACTATTAGACTACTACTATAGGCAAATAAGGCCCAACTGTGAAGTTGTGTGCAAGAAAACATGTGTGCTTAACAGTAAAGGGCAAGAATGGCATGCTGTAGTTTTACATGATTTTTTTCCTCAAACTTTTTGCCTTGACTTGTACAGGGAACAAGGAAATACAACATGGGTCTTCTTTGAAAGCTGCTCAAAGGAAACCTTATTTTTGGCTCAACCTCTCAGTATAGGATAAAAGGGAGGACAAAGAGGTTCTAAAATAATTTGGGTTCCATTAACTTCTAAGGGGAAGAAAAGCGCATTCAAGTTCCCCTTTAATCTGTCAAGCAATACCTCCCCCAAACTCCTTAAGGCTAAATGATCTCTACCCTATATCTCAGAGACAGAGAGAGGGAAGGAGGAAGAGAGAGGGGCCCAGGTCTGTCCGCAAAGAGTGCGAGTTTGAACACAGACCTATCATTACGTAACTCCAGCAGGCCTACTTTTGGGTACAGTCGAAAAGTACAGAGCTTCTCCAGATGGAACGCATGTGTGCTTGGCTGGGCCTGAAACTGAAATTGTTAGGCTGCACCACCACAATGCAGACTTTATCGTCATGATCTGCTGACGAAGGTCTTTCGTAACCGAAATATGGGTCGTGCATTCTTCAGAAATCCACAACAGCACAGCAGGAAGGCAATTCGTTTGTTTAGGTATGCAATTCATAAGGCATTTAAATTGAGATAATTTAAAGGGACTCTGAACTATGTACCCGAAAAACAACGTTATAATGCACTCTTGCTCAATACCTTTACTGTGAGACTGAACAGTCCACCAAGCAACAAGTGTTCAGACACGATGATCAATAAGACGGAGCTAGAGTGATGGTTATATAGCAAATCTTTTCACACCCACAGAACCAAACAAAAACAAGCTGGAAAAACAGGCCTATAAATAACGACAACGACAAAAAGGACACAGAAGCAAATGCATGTAGGCTATTGTTTGAATAATACTTACAGTACTGTACAGAACACCGTCATTTTCTCCCCCTTCAGACAATTCGCTGAGATTTCGATCCCAGTGTAAAAACGGTTCACCGCCGTCCAATATTTCCATGCCTTCACCAGTTGATTGCGTGTGAGCCGACTGTTTAACTTGGGTCTTGTCAACAGATGATATCAATATATGACACAAAAGGAAAGCAAATAAAATGTTGCCACAAAGCGGCTTTGTAAAATATAGCACTAATCAGCGACAACTTTTCCTCCCGTCAGCGAAAAGTTGAATTAGCCTAATAACTTAAAACAGTCTATGCACTGCGTAGTCAGTTGCAACATACGACTCGGATAGTTTGTCGTTACATCAACAAAACAAAATCGTTCCCTGCAAACCCGGCCGTCACTAGTTTGAGGAGGCAATGCTTGATTAACCCCGAAGCTTCCTTGTTTATTTTCTCTCGCCTACAGTAAGCAACGAACGATGGACTTTCTCTCCTTGAGTTGAGGTGGTACCATACCCGTTCTCAGACTAGCAGGAATTTAGAGGCGGGGAATGGGTGGGAGTAACGAGAGGTAATAATTTTAGGTGGAGCATTCAATCCGAGGAATGCGACTGGCTCATATAGCCTACAGACTGCTACTCTCACCACGCACCCACACTTAAGTTTTGTATAGCGTGAATATCAGCGCATTTTATGAGTAAGCGATCAATGTAAACTGTTGTTATAAAATATGTACACTACAGCATTGCGACTTCGTAGTACCCGCCCCTATTCTTGAGAGCGCACGAATCAGATGCGTCGCTGCGCTCAAACCGAATGGTCTGGCATGACAGAGATTGAAAGATCTTGAAACCAATCATGTTATGGTCCATCACCCATCGTTTGACTGGCAACATCAATGTCCAATCGGGACGAATTCATCAACAACTTTCAACAAACCGAGTTTAGACAAGACTACCAAAACGACAGTGCTCACCTTTTATTCCCTCCTTACAAATTGAGGCGGGCCCAGAAAAGGTTCACGACTTTAAATACTCAGACAAAAACAAATTTGAGAACCCACACAAGAATAAAATAAACTGTTCCAGGTTCAGCTTCACACACTAAATCGTCATTGTAAAATTGGTGTAGAGCCTAAAAATAAACGTACTTCTACTTAATAAACACTTATGCAATGTTACGTCCAAGTGACACAAACTGTCATGTCAACAGGTTCACCTCATGCATTAAAGGATGTTGCATTAAAAATCTTGTTTTAAGAAAAATCACATGAATCCAAGCATAATTGAAAAAGGGATATATTTCACATAATAGATAGAAGGACTTGGTTTAACATGGTCTATAGACACTGTGCCTAACATGAGGTTCTTCCATATACAGTCGGATTTCACAGAAACGGTTGGTTTGGCTATTCCAGTGAACACATCCATATTTACCTCTTAAAACCAAAACTATGCAAAGCAACTCACACCAGGTGTTGAAACCACCGGTCGAGAAACAAAACTGAAAGATTCATAAGTACAAAGTATCATAGCCACTGTTGTATTCAACTTGTCTATAATTAGGCTATGAACTTTGCTGTTAGAAAGCACCTGGTCCAAATGGAGGATTGCTAGGCAAGAAAAAAGCGTGCATGAACCATTACAGCACAGCGTCTCCTCATTTAGATACATCTTGCACATAGGATAGGAGAAAACCTATACATTTTGGTTTGATTTCCCACAGAGTTTTGACAAAGTGCCATTTCACATCATTCAGAAGCACTGGAGCAGCTAATGTCAGACCAGGATGGAATTCCTAATATTTGTTTGGGCTGAATCTTGACGGGAACAATTACCATTGAAAACATTTACTTGTTTATAGAATCCAAACAAAGATGGTCAGACGAAAATTGTACTTGTATTAGTACAGTGGCAGATGTGTTTACAAGCCAAAGTGCTGTCTGTTGGCGCCCCCTGTTGGTGCACAGGGGGCATGTCAGTCACAATCTTGGAACTTCAGGCACTAAACTCCTACAATAAGAAAATAACATAACAAGAAAAAAAGCTCTTCCGGTTGTTTCACTTCCGTCCAAGATAGAGAGGAATTTTACGGTCTGTCTCGCACATTGTCACTTAAAAAGACAATGTTATCTGTGGGGAGAGAGAGGGAGAGACAGAGTTCAACAATGCATACAAATGAAACATTATCAAATGTAAAGTAAGTTATTACTTTCACTTAAGTAAGTGAGATTAATTAAACGTCAATGTTAGTCTAGGTAAACATGCTATTCATGCTTTAATTAATATTTCTTTCTCTTTATTTTTAACCTTGCCAGAGGAACTCACCTGCAATGATGGTAGTGGCCTGGCGTCTGACGTTGTTTTTGTCCACATACTCCCCATAGTCCAGTTTCCCCTCCACAAGTACCCGTGTCCTGGAGCCACATACGCCAAGAGAAGAGGACAAGTGGTTAACAGAACGGAAAGGCAAAGATGATTGGAGCTGATGGAAAAGTGGTGAAGTCAAGTCAGTTGAAGGCTTCAACTCCACTACGCTTTAGGCGGAGACACTTTTTTAAGAAAGAAAGATCAGGATCACATCAGGATCACATCAGGACCACATCAGGATCACATCAGGATCACATCAGGATCACATCAGGGCCAGATCCATCACCTGCAGTCTGCAGTGTTGCAGTCTGTGACTATGAGTCTGGCTTATTTCTAAAGACGTTTCCACTGATTTCAGTCTGCTAGAGCTTTCCTCTGCATTAAAACGTATTTGTGGACTCAGACACCACAGTTAGCAGCCTTATAAGCCATGGAATTCATCCCAGATGTTAATCATGACTCAGTGTACGTGTACAACAACATATTCGTGAAAACACTAATAACACTGGTGTTTGCTTTGGTTTTTTTTGCAAACCCCATATTCGATCAGACACTAAATGTATGAACTGTGTGTTTTTGTCATGATGTGGCCAAGCAATATGAGAGCAGCAAGCCCCACTTGCTTCATGCAAACACTGACCCCTTCTTCACGTACTGGTAGGCCACATCCCTCAGGCCTGGCTTGAACACAGAGATTCTGTGCCACGTGGTTTTCTGGCTGACGTCTCCTGGAAAAGGAAAGGAAAAGGAACTTGGTTACAAATAATCTCCCGAAAACAACTGATGAGCCCCACTGCCGTGCACAGGAAGGAGTCTTATTTTGGATAGTAGACCATAAACTATGCAGACAATTTGTGCCATGTTCTCATATTTTTGTTGCAAAAATATAATTTGTTTTAGCAGAGAATCTCCTCTATACTGTACATTAATGTCTAACTATGCATGGTTCACTGAGCTTTACATTTCCAAAGTAGTTTTCATTGGACCTGTGACCATGGAATATGTGGCCGTACTGGAGAATATCCTGTTCCCACTAGCTTGTCATGGGAGTACACCGCAAGATCACTTAATACTGAATCTCACTGGTGAAGTTCTACTGGCACTCAGTCTCACTCATACATCACTGCTGGGTGGTGATGTCATTGGTTTGATCTCTTGCCTGTGTCTGCACCCGTGCCCACTCCCTCTCCTCCAGATCGCCACATCTCGTTCGTCGCCATGGAGAAGATGGTGACGGGGTTCCGGCCCTCCACCTGTCTCATGACGGGGTCCTGCCCCACCCGCCCGAGCAACTGCACCTTATTGATAGCTGAGAGGGAGGACAAGTGAAGAATAAACATGTCATTCAAAAAAATACTAAGGTTTTTAATCATCTACACATACACAACCCTGCTTTCACACCACTGCAGTTATTTGCTGCGTTCAATGAGGCAGGGAAACTAGGTCTGTCATCTTTGAAGAAATTATTTCAGACTAATGTCATCAAACGGTTTGTGACAGTTAGAAATGCAGCATATTAACCATTTATAACTGTAGAATTGCAGCTGAGAATAACTGAAGACATCTGTAGTGTCATACTATCAAAGATTGATGTTACCAGTGTTGGATTATGATTCCAGTATAATAACATTAAATGAAATGTATACTCACATCTCTCCAATATAAAGCTAGCATCTGTTGTCCCATGCCGAACAAACTGTTTCAGTATCTGCAAAAGAAAGATAGATAGATAGATAGATAGATGGATACTTTATTAATCCCGAGGGAAATGTAGGTCATCCATAGTAGCTTATACACTTATGCACTTGTTCAACTCACAGACATATATACATAAATCACATACACATAGGGAGAACATGTTCACAAGGAGTGGGGTGTTTACAGATACAGGATGGAGACAGTCACTCATTGTCTTCGCTGTGGCTTATTTTGGTCACTCAACCACAGAGGTCATGTTATAATTTGCAAAAACACACAGTTTAAACAAGTTGTTATGCACAGCATATTGGCAGAGGTCTTGCATCATACTCATTCCACTTCAGTCAGACAGGAAATTTCTTGAACTGTAGGTGGTCGTCAATTCCTACCTGTACTGATGCGTTACGGAACATTTTTGCGTGAGGACAGACTGCTTCTAAATAGCCTTATCTGTAGACATAAAGGAAGCAAACATTTACCTGCTATTTCAATATTAAGTTAACCGTTTAACATTGTGACAGTAGGTGAGAATAAACAGACAAAGTTTGCTCAAGGTGTTAATTTACTTCTTAACAGTTACTATTAGCTTATGCAGTTAACCATTCAAAGATACTCTTGACAATCAAACATAAAGTAAATAAAACACGTCAGTATAGGCAGAACAATGTTTTGTTGGATGACCTGATCAGCAAGTGTAAATGGGTGAAAGCTAGCCACCTGGCCAAGACCACAGATAACCTAACGTGTAAAATGCCTAAATGGCCAAATTAATTCGCTTGGTATACACTGCAAAGATCTAACATAATTTGTGTGCAACCATAACTACACTTCTGTTTCGAATAGCAATGTATGAAGGTTAGCAACACTTACACGCTTCGAGTTGCGATGGACAACTCTTCTGTAACCCCACGCTTTTTCCGGTCCGTCGTTAAAACTGGTCCGGGTGATATAGCTTCGTTTTCTTCCAAAGTTCCTCTTGCTTGAATCTTGCTTGAAAAAGGTGACCACAACGATTCAATTGAAAATGTTATGGACTTTTGGTCTAAAACGATCTAGCTACCCACCTGAAAACATGCAAAAATCTGGCTAACACCAGTTGGTACTGATAAAAGCTTGCTGACTGGTGTATTTCTGCGATATTGTTGGCGATGTCGTGTTGTGAAGGCTTTTCGGCTATTTGCAGGACCACAGAGCTACATGGACGGCTTATGGGTGGAGAGAACAGGTGTAGCCTATATGTCTTTCGACCGTATACCATGAAAGTTTATTTGAAGATTATACCCAAAAGTAGTTGCTTATAAAAACATAGCTCAACAAAAAGAGGCAAATTGTTGCATAGTGTTGCTTTAACCGTGGAGTTAAAGCATTCAGACCTCTTCACCATGCGATACAAGTTATGTTTCAACAAAATTTGTGTAATGCATTGGGCTGCAAGATCAAATCTGGAACGTTTTATTATAAATTAATGGAAATTTGGAAAGAATTGGAAGTCTATAGTCTTAAATGTAACAAAAAGGTTATACTAATTGTTTGTCATATGGAAAGCTCCATAATCTTATGAATGCATAGGTGCATTTAATACACTTCCAATATTAGGTCTGACGTCCAAAGCAACTTGTATTATGAATCCCTTTACATTAAATTACACTACAGCCGTACAAGAGTAGAATGCATGCATCTCTGTCACAGGTAAATAAAAACAATAATCGTAATTGTGTCAGAGGGGTATTTAAAAATGAGACCACCAATCAGTTATAAATAAAGCTCTGTACCTTTATTTACTGTGCAAAACCTCAACTCATAGAGAGAGTCAACCAGACACTTTACAAAATGAACAGGAATGCATAATGCAGTACACAGCCATTCAACAGTTAGAGATGTTGTAGCTTATTAAATTGAGTAACACTTCAGAAATACATCTACTTGTACTGAGGGTATGTAATATGAAAATCCCTGTTGAGTGCAGCTCCAAAATGTATCACAGATATAGAAGAGTTTTACCTTGCACCACAAAGCACACAATTTGAGGGTATTCTCTTTATTTTCTGTTGCAAAGTTGAAGTCATGGTTTTCTTTCGCTCCTTGTGTCTTAAAGGTCAGCGCCACTCGTGAGGCCAGCCATTTTGAAACTGAGAAAGTCACAAAAGACCCCAATTATCTGTAGGTGTTCTACTCAATGCCCACCACCTCCATCCATACTCTGCAGTCTTGAATGGACATTTGGATACATGTTTGACAGATTATTTACTGATTGGTTGGTTCTTGTTTAACATTTTATTTTGCATTCCTGTTGAGGATAACCATGACTTGGAAGAACAAAAAGTTAATTATTTTTCGGGTACTGTATTCTGCCCTATTACAGATCCTGTGGTGATCCACGATCCATCCATACAGATCCATGATAGCAGCAAAAACGATCTAATGTTAATTCTGTACCTTTGCAACACCAGTTGTAGATTATGCCCTTACTAAACAGTAATAGTAATGTCAAGAGTGTCTAACTTAACTGAGCTACATCGAAACCACAAAAACATTAAGTGCATAGATTTATTCTTCATCTATTCATTCACTAGTTTTCCTGACATTGAATTGTGCATAATCTTTTGAAGAATTGATTCGATCAACACACCTCATGTCATGTCACACACCTCATGTCAATACATCACTTCTGTGACTTTTAGAGTGTTTCAACAAAAAAAAACATTCTTAGAGTGCAATATGTGTGACTTTTAGAGTGTTTCAACAAGAAAAACATTCTTAGAGTGCAATATGTGTGACTTTTAGAGTGTTTCAACAAGATAGGACATTCTTAGAGTGCAATGTATGCCAACTTGCACTAACCTGCCTGGTAACCATGTTGGAAGCTAAAGATTCGACAAGGCAAGAGGAAGGAGTCGAGGGTGGGGGACAGCACACACCAACTCTCTCTCTCACACACACACACACACACACACACACACACACACACACACACACTCACACTCACACTCACACTCACACACACACACACACACTCACACTCACACGTGAAATCAAATGGAGGTCAGGTATGTGCACAACCGATTAGTAAGACGCCAAACGAAGTGACAAATTAGCACAAACACACCCAAACACCCAAAAAAGACACTTAAATCTTACTGGAAAAAGAGTGAGCATACGCACTCACACTTTTGTGCAGCCAAAGCCATCGCATGTAAACATACATATAGGCCAATCAAACGTTGAGTTCATGGTCAGGAAATGTGCAAGTACATCTGTGTTTATGTGCATGCGTGCGTGTGTGTGTGTGTGTCTATCTGTGTGTGTGTGTGTGTGTGTGTGTGTGTGTGTGTGTGTGTGTGTGAGAGACTTCTCTTCACTACATATGTTCTTTTTCACACACTCATACACTCATAGCACACTGTCCTAGGAATTGTGTGACACTGGATGCTCTGAGTTCCTTGAATGAAAATGAGGGGTGTGGCTTATGACCCGGGCTGAAGTCAGTAAGCCAATAGCAGCAGAGTTGAGGTGAATGCGGAGCCAATCAGGGTTCAGGACTGGCAAAGCACCAATGAGAGGAGCTGTGAGAGAAGGCGCTGGGCTGGCTGACTGATGGGGTAGCTGGGAGGCAGCTTCTTCACTGACCCTGATGCTTTTACATAGTACCTATGGATGGGAGAGGGAGAAGGAGAGGACAGAGGAGAAGATATGAGATGAGGAGGAAAGGAGAAGATAGGAGGACAGGAGAAGATATGAGTCAAGAGAAGAGAGCAGGACAGAGGAGAATATATGAGATGAGAGGGAAAGGAGAAGAGAGGAGGACAGGAGAAGAGATGAGAAGAGATGAGATGAGGAGGAGAGGAGATAAGAGAAGGGGAGAGAAGGAGAGGAGATAAGAGAAGGGGAGAGAACAGTGGAAGCAGGGACAGAGGAGATGAGAAGAGACGAGAAGAGGTGGAGAGAAGAGATGAAAAGAGGAGGAGAGGAGATAAGAGAAGGGAGGAGGACAGTGGAAGGGAGGAGCGAGGAGGGCAGGAGAAAAGGAGAGTAGAGGAGAAGAGGAAGAGAGGAGAGGAGATAAGAGGAGAGGATAAGAGAAGATGACAGAGGTGGCAATGAGAAGAGGAAGAGAGGAGAGGAGATAAGAGGAGAGGATAAGAGAAGATGACAGAGGTGGCAATGAGAAGAGGATGAGAGGAAGGGAAAGAGAAGACAAGGAGGAGAGTTATCACAATGAAGGAAAGGACAGGTGAGAAATGAAAACAAATAGAAGAGAAGGAATAGAGGGGGAAAGGAAAAGAAAGGATAAAGACAAGGCGATGGGAGAAAGAGGGGATGTGATAAAAGAGAAAGATACAGCAGAACATTAGAAAGGGACTGGGCATTGGGTATATGAGAAAAGCAAACCAGCATCAAGTCAATTCACCATGTACTCTGAAACATATTTAAGGATCCAGCTTCAACGTTATTGAAGACACTTAAAGACTGTCCCCGTCACATTACTGAAGACACTTAAAGACTGTCCCCTTCACGTCATTGAAGACACTTAAAGACTGTCCTCTTCAACCTTATTGAAGACACTTAAAGACTGTCCCCTTCACGTTACTGAAGACACTTAAAGACTGTCCCCTTCAACGTTATTGAAGACACTTAAAGACTGTCCTCTTCACGTTACTGAAGACACTTAAAGACTGTCCCCTTCACGTCATTGAAGACACTTAAAGACTGTCCTCTTCAACCTTATTGAAGACACTTAAAGACTGTCCCCTTCACGTTACTGAAGCCACTTAAAGACTGTCCCCTTCAACGTTATTGAAGACACTTAAAGACTGTCCTCTTCACGTTACTGAAGACACTTAAAGACTGTCCCCGTCACATTACTGAAGACCCTTAAAGACTGTCCTCTTCACGTTACTGAAGACACTTAAAGACTGTCGTCTTCACGTTACTGAAGACACTTAAAGACTGTCCTCTTCACGTTACTGAAGACACTTAAAGACTGTCCCCGTCACATTACTGAAGACCCTTAAAGACTGTCCCCTTCACGTCATTGAAGACACTTAAAGACTGTCCCCTCCACGTTACTGAAGACACTTAAAGACTGTCCCCTTCACGTTACTGAAGACACTTAAAGACTGTCCCCTTCACGTCATTGAAGACACTTCAAGACTGTCCCCGTCACATTACTGAAGACACTTAAAGACTGTCCCCTTCACGTTACTGAAGACACTTAAAGACTGTCCTCTTCAACCTTATTGAAGACACTTAAAGACTGTCCCCTTCACGTTACTGAACACTTAAAGACTGTCCCCTTCAACGTTATTGAAGACACTTAAAGACTGTCCCCTTCACGTCATTGAAGACACTTAAAGACTGTCCCCTTCACGTTACTGAAGACACTTCAAGACTGTCCCCTCCACGTTACTGAAGACAGTGTCTCACCTGAACTCCTCTCTGAACTCGGACCTGATGAACTTGCTCAGGGTACTGCTGTACTGAAGGCAGGCCAGAAGGACCCGGCAGCGCTGGTACAACAGAACCACCTGAGACGGGCTCATGACAGGCTGAGATCCAGACAGAACAAGGACCACTTGATGGGTCTGATAGCCCACAAAGTGCATCTGTAAAAAGGAGAGAGAGAGAGAGAGAGAGAGAGAGAGAGAGAGAGAGAGTGAAGATGGATAGACAGAGAGAGAGAGAGAGAGAGAGAGAGAGAGAGAGAGTGAAGATGGATAGACAGAGAGAGAGAGAGAGAGAGAGAGAGAGAGAGAGAGAGAGTGAAGATGGATAGACAGAGAGAGAGAGAGAGAGTGAAGATGGATGGACAGAGAGAGAGAGAGAGAGAGAGAGAGAGAGAGAGAGAGTGAAGATGGATAGACAGAGAGAGAGAGAGAGAGAGAGAGAGAGTGAAGATGGATAGACAGAGAGAGAGAGAGAGAGAGAGAGAGAGGTGATCAGAATAGACCTGTCTCTTGATAGATGTTTCATGCAATGTGATACATTAGTGGCAGTGGAACTCATAGCAAGATCACAGGAGGTCAATTAGAATGAATGCATCTATGTGTTGTAGACTTGTTCAATTATTAGAGAAAGAAATGTATGCTAACCACAACATGTGCTAACATTTAATGTGTTAACATGTGAGACTGAACTAGATTTAGTCTGGATCTGAAATGGCGTTGGGAATCTGGATCTGAAAAGGCCCTGTGAAATCTGGATCTGAGGGGTCATGCAGACGAAGTCTAGTTTGCCTGAACCCGGAGAGAACCGTCTCCGGATAGCCCTATCGTGCAGACGAACCCACTGTATCCGCACACTGTATCCGCACCTTTTCGAATCGGGGGTCCAAAGTGAGTAAACTCGAAATCCGGTCGCGGGTTGGTGTTCGTATGCACGCTATCCGCAAACCTAATCGGATTGCCCCACGTGATCGCCTCGCAACCTCAGGCTGAACCCGTATTAACCCCACTGCTTCACTGCATAACAGCAACAACCTAAACTTACATTTTTCTACTGTGCTTAGTTGTTTGTATTGGGATAGTGTGCTGCTTTACCTACATGTGGATAGTTTTTCGTGGTCTTACTTAGCCAGTTGGACATCATTTTTTAGACCAGCCAGAACAACGGACACGACCGGCATTATTTAATAACTGAATGGGTTGCCATGGCGCAGCGAGTGTGGCAGCCAGTTATAACAGCTCTCCAGTTTAAAAAAAAAAAGAATTCTTCCTATTACCTTGCTGCTTTTACACGTGAATTTCCCTAACGGGATTAATACAAATGTATCTATCTATCTTTCTAAATCAATGTTTTTAGGAAAGGTATGACATTAACAAGCCATACTTTAATCTATCACTGTTTAAGCTATTTGCATCAGACCATTTTTCAAAACCAGTTTCAAAAAGTGTCAGCAATAGCCTATATGAGCAAATCTGACGTGAAAAGATTTGTATTATAGACGGAAGTTTCAAAATGGTCTGTAATAAAGATGAATGTTACGTTAGCTTTAGTCCTGTCAGACAACGATAGCGATTGCTACTAGCTAGCGTTAACGTTACTTCAGAGGTTCAGTACGTGAAGGACAAAGCCCTCAACAATAGCCTACATTGTTGTAAGTAATAAAACTGGAAGCAATTGTAAACCATGAAACATCCAGGATCCACAGCACTTGCATTGTGGTCTCTCGTGCTCAAGCTCAGCATCTCCATAAAGCACAGGCATTTAAACAACTCAGACATGTCATGTTGCACATTTCTTTGTTGCACTGTTCTAAACTCTTCATTATCAATAACAAATATAATTATTTTTCGCTTAACCTACAGTCTGCTCTGACCACTGATTTTATAAACCACCATAATGTGTTACTGCGCAGATTAAATGTAGGCTATGCGGCTAGGCTAAACGTTTCTAGTTGGAGCTCGACTACTGCCATATGTCACTTTATTAGCATGCTCCTGTCTTCTTCTCCGTTTTCTTCAGTTGTCTGTAGCACTGTTTAAGCGCCACCAACAGGGGTGGGGGATGTACTACAGCGGATTCAATCGGATTCGCTGGGTTCATGTGCACGCGATTAAAAAGTGGATATGTGTGAAAAATGAATCCGGGTTCAGGCAAACTAGACTTCGTCTGCATGAGGCCTGAAATGGCTCTGTGAATCTGGATCTGAAATGGCCTTGTGGAATCTCCTGTTCTCTGTGAAATATCCGATTGTGTAAATACTGTGTGTAGCCTCGCCCCTGAAGGGCTCACATCAATCAGTGTTACCCAACAGATCCCACTCTCTGGACGCTCTTAAAGAGCAGGATTAACTGACCCAAGCACGTTTGCATGAGATA
>NC_045167.1:4885927-4888427 GCF_900700415.2 Clupea harengus | reverse complement strand
GCAGTATATGTGCAGCTGTGAGAGATACAGTATTTGTGCATGTGCAGCTGTAAGAGATCCATCTGTGAGAGATACAGTATATGTGCAGCTGTAAGAGATCCATCTGTGAGAGATGCAGTATATCTGATAGGACACGTCCTGGCTTCAATCAGTCTCACACATACACACACACACACATTTGGTATGATGTATGGATAGAATGTTCAGGATAGAATCAGTGATTTTACACTCAGCCCATGTATGTCCAATGTGTGTAATTATGGTATTGCTTTCTTTTCTACACTTATGTGTAGTCCCGTACCTTTGCACAATATCACCATGGTATAAACATAATATTTTCACATAAACATAAATGTCCATTCTAAGTATGGAATTCTCTCAATTCCCTTCGTGCCACGGTCCATCTTGAGGAATGGTGCCAAACACGAGGATCAGGCTTTCAGCGGGAAGTCTTCTGACGTGGGGAAGTGATGGGCATCTGACGTGGCTTAGGTAAACCCTAATCCAGAAAGGAACTCAGAAAGAACCTCCGGACATGATTGATCTCAAGGGAACCTAATCTGACAGCTCTGGAACAACTACAAGACCACAAAGCCAAGAAACCGTACGCAAACAGACAGCTGTCTGGCCACAGGAGTCTAGTCCCATTTATTTATATAGCACATAAAAAACAACAGTTGTACCAAAGTGCTCTCCAGTCGAGGTGAATCGACAGACAATACAAATAAATAAGAGATTAAAAGTACTAAAAGTGTATAAAAGTTAGTTTTCAACCTGTGAGAAGAATGCAATCTCTCTCTTTCTCTCTCAAAAGCCACGCTCTCATTCTGGATCTTCCCAAAAAAAAGACATTCCCAGTTACAGTAACTAACCCACTCCACACCCACGCCACACCCCATGCTCCTTACAGAACCGTAGGGAAATAAAAATACAAGCACAGAAATTTCACAAACACAACAACAAAAAAACACATTGGTAGGGAACTTCAGGGAAACACATTCAACTCTGTTATATGGGCACTCTGCAGTTCTGTGGTTCGGGTCAGACCACCCCGTGCAAACAATGCAAGACCACAGCAAGACCTCGCCAACTATATCACCAAAACACATGGGTTAGCAGGCTAGCAAGCCTTTCATCCGTGCCAGCTGTGCCGTTGTTTGTGTTTGTAAGGATTTTGCAATCTTGTCAAGGAGCTTTCAGGAGTTTCTAGATTTCTAGTTTTCAACCAAAACTCTTGACAACTGCTTTAATGTCAGGAATCAAAATCCTCATCAAAACAACGAACATTACCAAATGCATATGCAAAATGTCTATATCATTCTTGTCTCATTCCTATAGGCCTATCACGTCTTTATATCTGCTACTGTGCTGGTATGTCTCACCACCAGTAGGAACTTGGGTAGGACACTACTGAGAGCCTTTTGTCCTCTTTTTCACCATCTACATTCTTGTCACAGAATAACTGGAATTCCAGGCCCAGATACAATATCAGTCTGTCTGAGAGAGCAGGATCTAGCCCTGAAGTCACCCCCCTTTAGTCACAGTGGTGGCCAGGCCCTAGAATGCCACCATGGTTAGATATGTGTCTGCTATAAGTATATACAGTATATATATGGTTGAATGCCACCATGGTTAGATATGTGTCTGCTATAAGTATATACGTATATATATGGTTGAATGGGACCATGGTTAGATGTGTGTCTGCTATAATATATATATACAGTACCAGTGTTGTGCATGAACGCGTTCTTTTGAACACGTTCATTTTTATGAGAACGATGAACTGAACGCAACTTCATGACAAATAATGAATTTGAACGGTGAACACGTTCATATTATCTGAGGTCCAGCGCCACTGAGGTCTAGCTAAAGCATTACGGAATGTTTTCCTTCTGCTGAGGAAAGACACTGTCTAAATCGAATGCTTGTACCATGTCGTTGCTCAGTACCTGTTAAAAAGGCCATAGTAATTATTTGTTAAATTGCCCAAACAGACCATGTTTCGGTAAATGACCATATTTGGTAATTGCGTTGGTCATGTGACTCCACTTCTCACGGTGCAATGTTTGATATTACTTCATGGCATATTTAGATGGAGTAGCAGTTAACTTCGGGCATATTTTCACATAATTGAACGTTGCACTTTGTTGAAGTTGTGTGCGTCCATGTATACGTGAGTTTGACTTTGTAGCCTACCTTGTCAGTATGTGTTTGTTATAGTTTAGCTTTCTCATCATTGTTACGAGCACTGTCACTTAATTGATCCAGCATGATGCACTGTTCGTGAACTCGCTTAGCATAAGCTGCTAATGTACAAATACGAGTGGTACAGGGTTTACCTATGCTAACTTTTGAGCGGTCTTTCATTTAGTGTACATGCCCTTGTTGATCTGAGATTAAGCCAGTAGCATATCATTGCTGAAGAGCAAGTTATTATTATTAGTTCCCTGTATAATTCATTATTTAAATGGTACTACATACTAATTAAAAAAAAATGAAA